>NW_027505663.1:0-182885 GCF_021521415.1 Bidens hawaiensis | reverse complement strand
AACCGGTTAAAAAAAATCAACAGTTCACATGGGCTTGGAGACTTCCTTGTGGCCCTTCCAATTAAATCCTACAACATTTGAAAACAAAATGAGAGTTCTCGTGGGATTTAAAAATCATTTAGCACAAATAAGCACTCAACAAATATAACTGTCTCATTCATTAATAGTTGTCCGTGGCATCTATTTCTTCTTATAATAAACGTTAATTGTTACATTTAAATGACCCGACAACTTCATTACTTATTAACTTGAGGTTGAAAGAATAGTTTGTTAAAGACATTTGAAACCACACTCATCTGTCACAAGTTTGATATAAATATTTCATTTTAGTTCGTTATCTCAAGAAACCTTTAAAACTCAAATACGAATCACTAGGGGCTATATTTAACAAAAATGAGCTAAAAAACAATTAAAAGTGTAGTAAATATTTATATTATTTATATATAATTTGGACCACATCAGTGGCTGCATCAGCTTGTTGTTCACAAGTTATTTGGATGCAACATCAATTGCTGGATTACGATTCGAAATTTCTTGACACTCCTATCTTTTGTGATAATGATGTTGCTATTGCTATTGTTAAAAAATCATGTTTAGCATTCTAAAACCAAACACACTAACATTAAAGTTCATTTTATTCGAGACGGTTTCGAACGTAAATTGATACATTTGGAACAGGTCCACACTAATAATAATGTGGCGGACCTGTTTACCAAACCTTTTGGAACATCTCGCTTCAATGTGCTTGTAGGGTTCCTACAAATGCTTCGTTTTGATGATTGAGTCTATTTTTAGTGTAAATTTGTACATAAAAGTTTTTTTCTTTTTATTTTTTACTTTTTGCACAAATTTAGAAGGGGAAAAAAATACAAAAATAGTGTCTGTGTGTGTGTGTTTTAGGGGGAGAAAATTAAAAATTACAAAACAATGTGTTGTGTGTGTTTTATTCGAAAACAAAATAAAAAATATGTAATAAAAAATAAAAAAGTCTTGTGTGTTTTTTTTATGTGGGAAATGATAGGCATCTTCGTGTTAACGGTAAGATCAACCCATGTAAAGTATTGTAGTTGAAACACATAGACTATGTAATCCATGTGTCGGTAGATTTAGCCCTTAAGAATGAAAAGTTGGTTTGACTGTTAACTTGTCTGAAATTAATAAACATGTTCTAAGTGGGGACACATATTAGGGTCTTATTAATTTTTTTAATATACCCGCATAAAGACTGGAATGAAAGGTTGAGACATACTCAAGCCTTGAATTTTTGAGATCACCAAGAAATCAATTTTTATAGAAATGTGAATTGGTTATCATATGATGCTTGGATAGGCGTACCGAGTGAGTAATCTAGACGGCCTGTGATACAAACTAAATTCGTATGCTTCTAGTTTAAGTGGTTAACACTTCACAGCGTATGGTCGTATGGCCTTAAATCCTTTATTGATGGGATGCTTCGGGGTTCGGACACCATTGGATCTTTATGCGGTTTATCATCTGGGTATTCACTTCTTTGGAGTTAATATTAAATGAGCTCAAAGAGAAAACATACAGTTATCTGCCAATAAGTCAATAAAGTGATCACATCATACTTTAATGTAACACTACTAACTTGATCAACCACGTTGTTAGTCATACATGGTCCCCTTGCGCGCATCCTAATACCATTAAGAAATGGACCACAAGGGACACGATATATGTAATCCATACAGATGAAATCATACATACTCATCCACGGGAATGAACCTTGAGGTGTTTCTTGATAACAGGGCTATGTCTTGTAATGGGGACCATTTACTAGTTAGCTACTTTAATACACTTAAATCATATCTGATGGATTTCTAGTAGACTTTCATGCTTAGCGTTTAGGCGGACAACAATATCCTTGATCGCCATAGCTAATTCAACATTATTAAATTTGTGCGTTAATTGTGCTATCATTTTGATCTACTGATTTTAAGGTTAAGTCAAGTTGGGGGTGGTTTGATCCGGTAAAACTATAACGAAGCATGGTAAAACGTTTTTTTAACTCTTAAGTCTGGGTCCCATTAGATCATAATAACCTAAATTGTGACAGGTCTTATCCCTCAAAGTAAGTATTACAGATGTGGATTTAAGAGGACAACACTATTGTCAATGGACTAGATCTAGCGAAGTATGTGTGTCTTGAAAAATGTTCCTTGATTGGTCCTAGAACGATTTGATCCCAAGTTCGTCTAAAGTGTAAAATTGAGTCGTTCAGAAGTATAGTTTCGAGTTTTATTTCTTTTTATTACTGTATTATTGAAATGAGCGTTTTATGGGAATCGGTTTTATTCAAGTTTGAACGGATTAAATTTTTTTGGCAGCCCATTATGTTCTGTTTGCTGCATCAGGCCCATTAAAACCTTGTTAATAACTGGCCAAGACGATTAATTTGCCTTTGAATAATGGCCCGTTTTCGGTCCATAGTCACCGAGTTCTCAAGAGCTAAAAACTCTTGGGATGTGTTTGCTCTCACTAAGCCGAGTTCTCTAGAACTCTGATCATCAGTTTCAACTCTTTTATGTATCGATAAATCGTCAACTTTCATCAAAGGTAAGAGAACACTGATTATTTTTGGTTAAATTTCTTTGATGAAAAGTTTTGGAGATTAGTGTTTTGATCTCTGATTTCAGTAATCGCATGAATGTTTATGAAAATATTTGATCGATTACGTGTTTTATAATGCTTAATTTCATATTTGAGAGTGTTTTTTGATGCAATATTTAGAGGTTACATGTTTGTTAATGGCGATTTAATGTGTTGGGGAAGACATACACATAAATCGAGGGGTCATGCAAAGCCTTAATTTGCATGTGTTGGGGAAGTCTTGGTTTTCGACTCACCGAAATCGCCTGTGTTGACCAAAGTCTTAATTTGCTGACTATAATTCCGTTTATTTCTTTTTATTATTTGACTGTTTGGTACAGATTATGGTTAAGTTAGATGAGATTGAGAATAATTATTTTTTGGCAATAAGGTGAAGAAAAGATGGTGGCAAAAGGAACAAAGGACGTCATTTTGTGGGATTTCCAAAACCGCAATGAAAAGAAGAGAAAAAAGATATGATTACAAGGTGGCAACAAGTTCAGGATCAGATTCATGGAGCCAAAAGGTGGTTAGAACGGATTCTAAGCCATCTGGATGGGGTGCAAAGAGTGGAAAGGAACCTAAAATTCCATCTGGGTTGGGTGCAGAGAGTGGAAAGGAACTTGAAATTCCATCTCGATGGGGTTCAAAGAGTGGAAAGGAACCTGAAGTCGAACCTACATGGGGTTCAAAGAAAAGTCAAAACTTGTCCGAGTTACAATTAGCTTGCGGTCAGAAAAGGGACCCAGTCTTGTATCAGATGGATCAACTAAAAAAGGGTCAAGAAGAGGGTCAACATAATCCGGGTTCGTGGAGCTGGAACCGTAAGGCTGAAGCATTACGAGAAGCAGATGCGCATAATGTTAGCAAATCGTGATAGAAGAAAGCAATAAACCAAGGGGGAGATTGTTGGACATATTTTAGTGGTTCATGCTTTGTAGTTATGTTTGCAGTTTTGTTAGTAATAAGCGAAATCCCTTTTAGATTTTGGTGGGCTTGACGGGTTTTTGGTTTAGATTGAGCTTGGCCTATGTAACTTGTACTACCTTATATATACGTATCCTTATTATTGTTTAGGGATTAGACATCACAAGCAACTTCTTTGTGATCGGTTTTGTTTACGGGACTTAAGTACCCGGCGTAACATACGCGTGCTTTGAAGTCATAAATTGTGTTCATTGTCAGTTATTTCATCTTTGTTCTTGAATCGTCACGTTGTTAGTTTCCGTCTAACAACGTGTTTACTTGATATTATATTGAAAAATCCATTCACTGGAGTTACAACCATTGACGTGTAGTTTGCACCCTCCACAAAGTTTCGCAGTACTTACAAGAGAATCAATGATGTGTATACTTTATTATGGAAAAACAGGGAAATTTTCATATTTATTTATTATAACTATAGATAGTACGTTATTGTGAGCAACTTTTTTTAAAAGCATATTATACAAAGTAAATTGTCATTCACTGGAAGTTAGTGTTATAATGTTCTTACTATCGCACCGATTTAGTTTGGTCGATTTGGGTTTTCTAAACTATCCATCTTTTTATGCATGTTCTATGTATTTATGTGTATACAACTAAATTAAGTGAAAAAGATACTAATACGTACATAATGAAAATGCTACATCACTTTATTACTTTTATTCAAGTTAATGGGAAAGAGTAATTTCCGGTATATCTATAGTGATCTGACAGATGTAAGCGTTATTAAATGTATATGCTTTATTCCGTCTGAAGACTAAAAGTTATAGTTTTCTTGTGCTTGAATCGCATATATGTATCATATTGTTTAAAGTGTAGAGTAGGATAATAACAATAAGAATTGAAAAAAGTTACTTGAAAAACATTTTTCCACCTATCTTTTATACAATTACTACAGCGAACGGGTTCATTTACTCATTTGGTCACTAGATCTTGGATCTAACCAATTGGCATTGGAATCTAACTACTAGATTGACTCCTTATGGCCTTTTTGTACTTCACTAGGTTCACTAGGTCGTGTGTTTGCAATATCAATTTAGATTACCAACTAGCTTACTAATAGCAATCTATATTGTAAGGGTTTTAGATGTTAAATAATATCACTCGGTAAGTCATCCTTTCAATTATTTTTAGCATATTTCCTCTCATGTTTCTCATAAACTTTGACTAAAATTGTAATGTCTTAAGTAAATCTTAATTCACAAAATTTTGTTTTTCATTGCGTCCAATGCATTTTACAGGTGCTTTGTTACAAATATGTAACATCCCGAATATGCACATTTTAATAACTCGCTTTGCGAAATATAGTCGCATACTTTTTCAACGTTATATTTGTAAGCCATACGCCATTCATGCTACATTTATCAATTATACTTGGGAAAATTCCTAAAATAGCTCATTTATAGTTAGTGTTTCCAAGTTTATCCCCCATAATTCAAGTTTCCAATTTTAGCCCAATGCTATCTCGTCGCCAACGACATGATAGCAAAAACCCGACGATGCGTTAGCGAAACAAATAGAATAACGACACGTGTTCAACGACTCACATGTGTTATTGTTATCTCGTCGCCGCGATGTGTTCTTCGGCCCAGATGATGTGTTCTTGTTAACTAAGTCAACGACTCACATCGCCGGCGACTTGTTAGGTATAACATAGGGTTGATGACGCGTTATGTTACTAACGTAGGGTAGCAGCGATGCGTTATCACAAACACATCGCGGAACCTCTGCTTTAAGCATTAACGTGTCGTAGAACCCTTATGTTATCCACTAATGCATCGCCTAACCCCTTTGTTGTCCACTAATGCATCGTGCCCTTTCCTCTTCACCACAAACATATCGTTAAGCACCTACATTCAGAGTATATGGTTATTTGCTTAGATTTAGAGACTAAATTTTTTGATTCTCTATCATTGGAAATATAGGTAAAATTAAACCGAAGTTTAATATATTTCATCAGGTCTAAATAGCTTATGTTAGATCTTAGAGATACACCGTGTCGTTTACAATCAAATGGAAGGTTTTTCACAAGTTCCTTTTCTAAATTTAGTCTGGGCCGAAGGTACTCACAATCAAATGGAAGGTACTCACAATCAAATTTAGTCTGGGCCGAAGGTACCTTTTCAAATGGAAGGTACAGTCAAATAGAAGGTACTCACAATCAAATGGATGTTTTAGTGATAGAGAAAAATAATTTATTATTTAATAAATACTGTAAAAGTTAGATGAAGAATTTTAAAATGTTAATCTAACACGTAAAGCTTTGTTAATTTCTATTCCAAAACTTAATAGAAATTTCCCAAACACGTATTCGCTCCCCTTTTTCCCCCTATACAACCCCATTCATAATTTCCAAACTTGATAACACCAACTCACAAACTATTGATCAAAATGACACCTCCCCTACCAGCTAAGAATACTACCAACCCAACTCCGATCGACGAACATCTCATGATCTCGGTCTACTTGATGTTGTTCTTCAACACGCTAGTGTTGTTTGGTGATCAAAGTAGCGGACATTCTAAGGTGGCAATGATGAATCTGACGCTTCTTTCACTCATGGTAGAGCAACACTGCTTCCTGATCAGTTTGGGTAAAACCAATTTTAAACCGGTTCAGGCACTTTGGCTCAGTTTGAAAGCGTGGTTTTTCCTAACTGCTGTATTTGTTGGAGCAATTAATATGTATCTGTTACCCCCTAAAGTGAAGTTCGCCATGTACGCCGTCACGGTCTTTGTTAGTTCGGTCATGTTCTGTTTCATCGTTACCTATGGTGTTGTAAAGATTTGGAAGTACCGTGAGGATGAGCCGGAGAATCAGACTTCAGTCGCCTGAAAAATCTGATTTGGGAAAAAAGCTTATGAAGTTATGACAAGTGAGAGAAGGTGAAGAAGGAGCATTATTTTCTATTTTTAGGGTTTTTATGCTATATATGAGGAGTGAGAGAAAGCTTAATTTTATAAATTAATTAAATAAATAAATTATTTTAATTATCGCACGTATAATTTATAACAAGAATCTAGTTTTAACATGCTTGAAATGATGGATTTATGGTAGATGTAGCATGTGTTTGCTGAAAATATATGTTTGTGGTGTTTAATAATCAATTTAAGGTTGTTGAATATAATAAAAATGTAAAATATAAAAACAAGTTTATATGTTGACTTAACGCAAATTGCGATATCTTATTCACCTTGTTATATTCATGAAGTTTGAAAGAAAGTGAACGATTTGGTGATCACTTGGTGTTTGGCCATATTCATCGCTTGTGCAACATTCATCTTGTTATTCCTAATTCCACATTTTCTCTATTACGTTGATTCTTATTAAGTTAAATTCAATTGTATTTTGTTAGGATGGAAGCGGGTAAACATTCGGGGGTGATAGAACGTGTTGAAAGACCTGGTCATTAGAGTTATGCTTGTGAGTGGAGCCATGATTACGAGTCAATATAGAGATTAATTTGATAAATTACACACTAACCATTTAACTTTTATTTCTAAACCATTTCCCTTTAAACATAATACTTTTAAATAGAAAGAAGTTTGCACTTTAAAATAGTTTTCATTCTCATAATTTATCTTTTATTTAAAAAATGGTAATCTTTATTTTTATTTTTAATTAAAAAATTAAAACGGTTTAGGTTTATAGGTTGATGGAATGGAACGGGGTCACCGCCTAGAGTAAAACTAAAATGAGAGTACATGATTAAGTTTTATTGTAGTTTGACATATTTAAGGTTGTACGTCCCCACCCTTAACAATAAGTTAAACCAATAAAACTTAAAACTTTTAACGAAAATGTAGGCATGAAAATAAGTCAAACCACTATAGATGCATTCTATGAACTCAATTTCATTTAAAAATGGTGTATTTCATTTAAAAATGGCGAGGTATCGTAACTTCCATGAGAAAAAGGAAATAATAATAATAATAATAATAATAATAATAAAGGTTTCAGGTTAAGCAAGAAGGTTTTCTTACCTATAGTAAATTTTATTCAAAAGGTGATTTTCGAGTCAAACTGCTAAGACGAATTAAATACAAGCTTTCTTTTTAAGTTGTGCTAGCCTAGCACCATGTGGTCCATACTATTAATCATCATCACTACTCTACAAATCTATAATGATTTAATAGATGGACCACATGCCCCTTTAAGTATCAAAAAACACATTAGTGTTAACTTGTTAACACTTCAGTTCACTTTTGTAACATCTTAAATAATATATGTACTACCGTAAAAGTTCTAATTTCTTTGTCTTCGCATAACACGAGTTGGTTGCATCCAACTTGAACTTTTTTAATTAAGTTAAATAAAAACAGTAAGAAAGTTATATCATATTCATGCGTTTAATATGCGTGTATTAAACACTTTTCACTTTTGTTGTTAGTAGAGATACTCATATACAGAACATGCACAAAATGTTAGAAAACCAAATTGATCAAACCCAACACCATGTCATCTCACCATCACCCTCTCAAATGATTTTAAAAAATATATGTATAATACTTTTCCAAATTTATTCAGATTCAAAAACCATAAAACAAACACACCTTAATACTATGAGCCTTTGATTTAATTAAAAAAAATAAAGATAAGGAATAAGAATTATTAGATAATTAAAGGATATGAAATTGTGGTTTTAAAAAATTTCAAATGATTGTTGTGACTTGTGAATCAAACAAAGACATAATATTCCTTTTCGGTTAACAATAAGTTAACCAGCATAAACTGTACTTGTACCAATCCCCTAGCAGGTTGAGGTGTCCAATTTGTATCCCGGAGAACAAACATTACTCATAGCGGCATCGATGGGTTGTGTCCCACTAAGATCGTTACACATTACTCATAGCAGCATCGATGGGTTGTGTCTAGGGGTGTTCTTCGGGTTATTTATTCGGGTTTCGGTTTGTTCGGGTTTGAGCTCAAAACAAATTGACCCAAGAATCGACCCAAATAAGTTCGGTTTGTTCGGGTTTCGGGTTAATTCGGGCTGGGTTTCGGGTTTAACAAATTAAAAAAATTTATCCACCTTTAACAATATAAAAAAACCATATTCTAAGCCGTTATAAAACCGTAATATACAACCATATTTAATAATGAATTATAATATTTAGCAAAACCTGAAAATTTATCATACAAACATGCATTAGACGAGATGGAGTGTTGTAGCATGTGGATCAATATTTGTGTAGATTGAAGAAACATGTCCAATACATATTGGTTTAAATACTATACTATTTAAGTTTTTGAATGCTTTATGGTAATTAATGCATTGGGATCCAATGCGATAGATTTGAGAATAACCGAACAAGATTACATATGGTCATTATGTTACTTCACCGCTACACTACCCTATATAAATAAGGATACATGCATCGATGTATCATACTTCGGGTTATTCGGGTCAACCCGAATAAGGGTATTTCATCCCAAATATTGACCCGAATATTTTATCTCGAGTTCGGGTGAATTCGGATCGGATTATTCGGGTCTCGGGCCGCTTTGGTTTGGGTTACTTATTCGGGTACGGATAAAAAACACACCCCTAGTGTGTCCCACTAAGATCGTTGCCATGCTCTCCTCTCCCTCATTATATATGCTGTGGACCTGTAAAGTACTGATATGCTAGCACACACAATTGAAGGTCAAATAGTCAAATGTTTGTATTAATAAGGATAAAGATTATAGGTAGGAGAGCAAAAAAGTTTAGAAAATAGTAAATACAGAAGGGAGGTGAGAGAATAGAGCCATAACCAAATACATAACATAATACCCTGCAACCTTACCTCACCATCTATATAATAATGGTCCCCACACTACGTTTATTCATGCTGATGTTGCTCACCCAAATTAGTCTCCAAACTTAGTAGGCCTTTGTCTCATTCTTGTGCCTCTTCTTGGTTCATTTGTTTCATTGGGCTTAGCTTTATTTAATTCAGTCACAACAGGACCGAAGCTAATTTTTTTAAACCACTCATCAAATCTCGATTTTATTAAAAAAATTTCCGCATAGAAACATATTTAAATATTATAAAATACCACATATATGTATCAATTATAAATCTCTTTCGTTATCCTTCACCACCGTCATATTTCCTATAATTTGATAATTCATTTTCTCCACCCCTTTAGTTGTCGTTATCTAGTGAAACTCACAATAGTTTCCTACCTAAAATTCCCTATTTAAACCCGACTCCCAAGTGATTAAGTACACTAGATCCAACCGGAACCATCATAACCGATTAATAGTTTCTAAAATAAAGACTTTAAAAAACGGAAAACCATCCACTGCTAATACTCATACCAGTCTGAATCCCACTGAACATTTGACTAGAATCGAGGAAAAGGCTTTGGCATGTAATTGGATGATTGATCGACACTTCAGAGAAGTCAGTAACTCAAAAACGTTGGGCAATTTTTGGAATCGCATTAAGAATCACTTGCACAAAGTGACGTGCCGTCAACTCTATCATGCACACTATATGTCAACTAAATTCAAAGTGAATGTACTTAAGACAAAGGTATTGCAATTTAGCGGCGAATACGACACTCTTTTCAACCAATGAAAATGTGGAGGTAATGAAGCCAACATTTTGAAGGCAGCCAATGTGAAATGCCGCTTGGAAATTCCCTCATTGTTTGTTCATATGGTGGTTTGGATATTCTAAGAAATTCGCCGAAACAGACGACGATGCACGAATTGATTTTTAAACAAGTGGATCAAAACGGAACAAGACATTCAAATCCAATAATTATACAATAAGTGCTTTGGATTAAAGGTATCACATTCCCCTCAACAAGGAGGATACCCAAAGGAATAATGGGAAACAAGCCACATGTTGATATAATGAGCAACATATGAGAATAATAGAGACTCAAAAGCTAGAAATGTCGTGGAAGTGCAGCAGTGCTCCTTCATTCTTCATAACGACTATAACCAAGCTGCCAACCAATAAAGCAAGCACCTTCTTGGACTGAGACGTGGAAGCTCCGTTAGCACCTTAAGGCTGTCTTTCTCCTGAGAACCCTCGGGAATATTCAGAGACTCGGCTAATGCTTCTAGGCCCACATTCGGAGACAGAACAAGCACCTCTCTTACCCACTCACTATCTAATAAACCGGATTGGCTTATTATCTGAATGAGATCGGAAAGAGAGGAGGTAGCCCCAATCTTCCTATAGGCACATATGAAAGGTTCTGAAAGAATTGAAAAAGCTCTGAAAAAGAAACAACCCGACCTGAGGAACTACCAACAACGGAAGAACTAGCAACAGCGGGAGAAACCTTTTCTAACCTCAGCTTCACCCCCTTCCTCGGGATTCTTTCTTTGATGATATGCCCTAAGCCCCTTTCAGAAGACCGAAGTCATTGGTGCTTTGCATAAGGGGTAAGCGCGCCATAAAGACTATTGGTACCTATCATAGACTTGACTCATTTTAAGGGCTTGAATTCCTTTCCCCGAGTTAGAGGGGTTTTCTGAAGGTCTTCCTCAAGGGCCACTTGGTTCTCAAAAAGACTGTTACCCCTGGCCAGAGTAGAAGTAGGCAAACGGATGTTTCTGGGGGGAACTACGGGAGACGGAAACAGGTGGTTAGGCGATATTCTAACTTCTGGCTCATCGCAATTCCATTTCTTAAAGTGAAAGTCCAGATTTCTCTTTTTATGAAAGTGAAAGTCAGGTTAGCCCCTTCTTTCAATTCCAAAGATGCTCTCAAATTGCTGTTAAAGATTATTTTACCCTAAGGCTTCTCGCGGTCAGGCAAGCGTGGCATGTATTATTGCTTAATTGAGTGAATACATAAAAGGGAAAACAAATGATCTCTTATATAGAATATCAGGTACAAAATCAATAACGTAAACAAAGCAAAAGACTCGGTCTCAAAACAAACTAAGCCTAACAGCTTTTAGTCAAAAATCAAATAAGGAAGACCATATAAATAGGAGCACATGTTGGACTATATCAGCGGCTTTTCACACGTGCATTATAGCCTTGAATCGCATTTCAACACATGCCCTGGATTCAAGCTCCATGACTCCTAGTTGGTGACGAAAGTACACAAATTTCTCCCTTGACAATCCTTTAGTTAGAACATCAGCCAACTGATCAGAAGTGATTTAGTATAAATTCTTCTTGATTAACCAATTCTTGTGAAATTGTCAATACCGGTTAGTGTCGGTACAGTAAGGGAGGTATGGTTGATCTCGTAGGGGCGGTTTGGAGGAGATTGTAAAACAAGGGCTGAAAAGATAAATTCGTTTTAGCTTGCTGATCATGTTTTAGTTTATTTTTAACTTTTATTTGTGTTTGGTTTTGAGTCAGATTATAATTCTTGTAGGGCAAGTAACTAGCCTATTTAAACTTTGTTTTCCTTGTTTATTTTATTGCGTTAATTAATAAGAAAAGAGTTGATCTTGTTGATCAAAATCTGCGTATTGTTTCTGCTATTGGGCTCCCAGTTTAACAAACTGGTATCAGAGCCTCAGAAATCGATTGATCTTGGGAAGCCTGCTGTTCCGATCGTCAAGAAGCTGTAACTCGTCAGTCGGGTTAAAAGGTTAGGCAGAAGACGAAGCAGACAATGGTCTGTTCTATTGTGTTTAGAACAAGTTCTTGATAAAAGAAAACTTCAAGAATTCTTATGGATGGATTCCAAGTAGTCGGGGGTGTTAAAAAGTTGAATAACACCAACTATAACACGTGGTCTACGTGTATGATATCTTAGCTTCAGGGGAAATAATTATAGGAAGTGTTAATGAAGCCGAAACCCAGGATCCAATAATCGATACTAATGGTGCGATTCATTAGTGGAGAATTAAGACCGGTAAAGCGATGTTCGCTCTCAAGACCACGGTGGAAGAAGAGTTACTCGATCATACACAAGGTGTCCAGCACCTGAAACAGGTCTGGGATACGTTCGCCGTGCTGTTTTCAAAGAAAAACGATGCACGACTTTAGATGCTTGAAAGTGAGTTAATGAACATGTCTCAAGGAGAACTTATTGTTTCTCAATACTTTCAAAAAGTGAAGAATCTTACCCGAGAGATTGTTGAGTTGGATGCTCAATCTCGAGTAGGGGAGGCAAGAATGAAGCGCATCATTATTCACAGTTTGAGAATGGAGTACCGGACGTTTGTTACAGCTATACAAGGATGGCCGAATCAACCATCGATAGTTGAATTTGAAAACCTACTTGCTGGGCAGGAGGCCATGGCAAAACAATTGGTTGGTGTGTCCACCAAAAAGGAAGATGAAGCCCTTTATGTAGGGAAAGGCAAAGTGAAACCACGTTTTAGCAAGTATTCGAACCAAAAGTTTGACCGAAACAAACACACAAACTGGAATAAGAAAACGGTTTATGGGAAAAACGAGCAGACAAGTGGGAGCAAAGGAAAACCGAAGAACAAACAGTTTCCATTTAAGTGTTATAATTGTGGTGAAAAAGGCCACATGGCCAAGTATTGCACAAACGAACCGAAGGACGAGGGTAACGTAGCCGGGGTCGAGGAGGGCTGGGATGTTGCAGCTGATGTCGCTCAAGAACAAGATGTTCTAGCACTAACAACTGGTGTTGAAGATCGAAACAATAACTTAGACTAGTGGATTGTTGATTCCAGTTGCTCAAATCATATGATCGAAGATAAAGCTAAGTTAACTAACCCTTCTAAGTATTCTGGAAATAAAGTAGTTGTAATTGCCGATAATTCACGTCATAATATCTCGAATATAGGTGACGTTATATTTCCAGCTAAAGGAAACATCGAGGATCTCGTACTGAAAGACGTTTACCATGTTCCTGGAATGAAGAAAAATTTGATCCCGGTTCCTCAAATTACCGAATCGGGTCGGTATGTGTTGTCAGGCTAGATGACGTAAAAGTGTATGAACACTTTGGACAAATTTAACTCCCGTGTTGAAAGGTAAAAGAAATGAGACCGTATATGTGTTATCGGCAGAAGCGGCGTACATTGAGAAGACGAAGAACAACCAAACTGTGGATTTGTAGCATCAAAGACTCGAGCATGTGGGGTTTTATAAACTTGAGCTTGTGATGGAAAAATAGTTGGTTGCGAGTTTACCCTAGCTCAAAGTAAACCGAGAAGAAGTGTGCCCAGGTTGTCAATTTGGCAAGGCACATGAGTTACCGTTCAGTAAGGCAAGTTATAAAACTCGTAAGCCTCTCGAGTTGGTTCATACAGATGTGTGTGGACCGATGAAGAAAAAAATTTGTGGGTGGTATGAAGTACATAATCTCCTTCATCGATGACTATTCATAGTTTTTGTGGGTAGCATTTTTGAAACAGAAGAGTGAAGCATTGAGAAATTTAAAAACTTTCACATCGAAGCCAAACGTGCAACGAGAAATACACTCAAGATTCTTCAATCCGACAACGGTGGAGAATATACAAGTCGAGAGTTTAACGAGTACTTGAAGCCTTCAAAATCGGGAGATAGTTGACCTGCTCTAATACACCACAACAGAACGGTGTTTCGGTACGTAAGAACCGTCACATTCAAGAAGTATCTGGATGTTGGGTTCATAACAAAAATATTCTAGAGCGGTTCTGGGCCGAGTCAATGAATGCAGCAACGTACGTAATTAACCGAACACCGCAGCAAGGTCTGGGTTACAAGTCGCCCTTCGAGTTATTATTTAATAAGAAACCAAACGTGAGCCATCTAAAGGTGTTTGGGTGCGTTTGTTACGAGTGACTTAAGACAAAAATTAGACAACAAGGCGATTAGGTGTATATTTGTCGGTTACGATAAGCAACGAAAGAGCTGGAAGTGTTGTGAACCGACAACGGGTAAGTGTTATGTTTCACGACATGTAGTATCTGACGAGAACTCGTCATGGTGGTCAAATGAACAACAACCATTTCCAGATACCCAAAGTCTAAAGGAAAAACATGAAAGCTCAAGTGTAATTCTCGAGATTGGTTCAAGAAATGACTTGAATCCAGGTGAAGAAACTGGACAGTCCAGTAGACAAACCGAACAGCCCGCACAACAACTTCAAACACCAACAGTCGAGTTAAGAAGTTCATCTCATGACAGAAGGGAAAATCCAAAGTATGCGAACATGGAAATTGTTGTTGAAGACGACATGGAACCAGGTTCGTTTAACAATGCATGTAACAAAGCAGTGTGGATTGAGGCTATGAAACTCCAAATTGAAGCCTTACTTCAAACCAAACCTGGGAATTGGTTCCTAAACCTGAAGAAGTAAAGCCCGTAACATGTCGGTGGGTTTAAAATGTTAAGAAACGTGCAGACGGGTCGGTTGAGAGATATAAAGCTCGTCTTGTAGCGCGGGGTTTCTCTCAAGAGTATGGACTCGATTATGACGAGATGTTTAGCCCGGTTGCAAAGTTAACTACCGTACGGGTTCTTATCGCTATCGCGTCGAGTAAAGGTTGGGATTTATGGAAAATGGACGTCAACAACGTATTTTTGAATGGCGATTTAGATCGAGAAATTTACATGGAGCAACCGCCAGGTTTCGAAGAAAAGTCTCGACCCTGGTACGTGTGTAAGTTAAAGAAAGCTCTATACGGGCTTAAGTAATCTCCGAGGGCGTGGTACGGGAAGATTTCTGAATTTCTCGAGTACAACGAGTTCGTAGGAACAACCGCTGATGAAAGCTTGTTCGTAAAGATTAAAGGAACAAAAGTTTTGGTTGTGCTCATATATGTAGACGATTTAATTATCATGGGAGGTTTACTAGATGAGATAGTTCAACTCAAAGAAAATTTGAATACAAGGTTTAGAATGAAAGATATGGAGCAGTTAAGGCACTTTCTTGGTTTAGAGCTAGAATATGGTAAGAATAGTGTACTGCTACATCAACAGAAGTATGCATCTGAGACGCTTGTGAAGTTTAATATGTTAGGGGCAAAACCGGCCGTAACGCTGATTGATATAAATTTTAAGTTGTATCCGGATGAAGGAAGAGAAGTCGAAGACCCAATCGAGTATAGGCGTACTGTTGGTAACCAAATATATTTAACGTTAACAAGGCCCGATATCGCATTCAGTGTCGGAATGCGAAGTCGGTATATGCAAAACCCAAGAAGAACCCATTTATTTGCAGCTAGGCGAATGCTAAGGTATGTTAAAGGTACTGTAGGGATGGGTGTCGAGTTCAAGAGAGAGAAAAGGGTAGAATTGCACGGCTACTGTGATGCCGATTATACGGGATATTCGAGCACACGTCGTTCAACTACCGGGTATATTTTTCTATTCGGTTCGAGTGCAATATCATGGTGCAGCAAAAGGCAACCAACAGTGTCAATATCCACCCGAGGCTGAATATCGAGCTTCATCCGTCGCTTCACAGGAGTTAACTTGGTTAGTCCGTTTGTTGAAAGAATTGAACCAAGAAGTTGAGCATGGGGTGAAGCTAAGGTGTGATAATAAGTCGGCTATACAGATGGCAGAGAATCCGGCATTTCATGCACGAACAAAACATATTGAGGTGCATTATCACTTTGTTCGAGAGAAGGTGCTTACGGGTGAAGTCGTTTTGGAATATGTGAGTACTGACAAGCAAGTAGCGGATATGCTAACGAAAGGAATGACAAAGATAAAGCTCGATTAGATGTGTTTGCTTATGGGAATGAACCGACTCGGTACTGAGAGGGAGTGTGAAATTGTCAATACCGGTTAGTGTCGGTATAATATGGGAGGTACGGTTGATCTCGAAAGGGCGGTTTGGAGGAGATCGTAAAACAAGGCTGAAAAGATAAATTCGTTTTAGCTTGCTAATCAAGTTTTAGTTTATTTTTATCTTTTATTTGTGTTTGATTTTGAGTCAGATTATAATTCTTGTAGTGCAAGTAACTAGGCTATTTAAACTTTGTTTTCCTTGTTTATTTTATTTCGTTAATTAATAAGAAAAGAGTCGATCTTATTGATCAAAATCTGCGTATTGTTTCTGCTCTTGGGCTCCTAGTTTAACATTTCCCTAGGAAAGTGATTTTTGATTTCAATATGTTTGGACCTACCATGCATTACCGAATTCTTACTCATATTAATTGTAGACAAGTTGTCACAATAAATAGGTGTAGCATTTTGCTGAGGCAGTCCAAGATCCTTCATAATTATTCGGAGCCAGATAGCCTGAAAAGTAGAAGCTGTTGAGGCTATGTATTCTGTGTCGGTACTTGACAGATAGCCTGACAGTATGTTGCTTTTTGGAACTCCATGTAAAACCACTACCAATGGTAAATACATTGTCTAAAACACTTTTACGATCGTCCACTGAGCTTTCCCAATCATTATTAGTGAACCCAACTAGCTTCACTTGAGCCCCTCTTTCATACAATAAACCAAACTTAATTGTTCCAGCCGCATACCACAACGTTCGACAAGCGGCTCCAACATGGATCTTAGAAGGGGACTGCATATATCGAGACACCAAGCTCACAGCGTAGGTTATATCTGGCTTAGCACGTGTGAGATAAATCCAACCACCAACTAAGCTTCTGAATACCCGTTCATTTGCTTTGTTTGATTGATCTTCTATCATTAGTTTGTCATTGGTATTCATGGGAGTATCATCATACTTGCAGCCTGCCATTCCAAACTTAGACATCAAATTTCTTGCATATTTCTCTTGAGACACAAATATGCCATTCTTGGTTTGTGTAACTTCCAAACCCAAGAAATATCGAAGCAATCCCATATCATTCATATCAAATGCCTTCTTCATGCTATTTATAAAATTTGAAATCAACGTATTTGAAGAGCTGGTACAAATTATATCAACCACATACAAACACACATACATACATTATGTCATTAGGGTCTAAATTCCTAACATACAGAGTAGGCTCGTTGTCACTTATTTGTACCCATTAGTGAGAAAGAAATTATTGATTTTGAAATACCATGATCTCGGTGCCTGTTTCAAGCCAGAAAGAGCCTTCTTCAATCGATAAAATTTATATTTATGCCCTTTAACCTTGAATCCTTCATGCTTCTCTACATATATTTCTTATGTTAAGTCCCCATTTAGAAAGGTGGACTTAACATCTAGCTGATGTATGGTCCATCCAAGTTGAGCAACCACGCTAATCACAACCCATTTGGTTTCAAATCGAACAACTGGATGGTCAGTTATTTTGTACATATTTAGCTAGTTAATTATATAGTTTTATTTGGTTATTTGTGCAAACAATGGTAATTCATATGTGTTTATTATGTCGCAGGTCACATGAAATAAATGCGGTTAATTCGGACTTGTGTGAGCATGAGATGAAGACTCGGGATGATGTGATAGTGTATGATCAAACCTGGAGAATTTGGGTAAAAGTTGATTTAGCATGTCATTTGCTGAAAACAGAGGATCATATGCTGAGCATAAAAGCTCTACAATTGCCGATCGCAATTTAGGAGCAAAAGAAAAGAAATAAAGTTGTTGTTTGATTTGGTGGTCGAGGTCGTTTGGTACAGCAGCTCGAGGTCGTTTTTTTATCATATATCTCAGCCATAATACTTAGTAATTCATCCATAGACTTTGTCTTTTGTTCAAGATACTTAACTTGTTGAATTGATCTTTTATGTTGGATTTTTTTGCAAGAACCTTAAAGATTGACTTGTGCTTGATTTTTTATTGAATCTTGAATGAGTTTAATTATGTTTATGTTGAGTTTTATGATGTTTAACTTAAGTATTAGCTGCTGTCCAAAAATAATGTTAGACTAAACTTGTTTGTTCTACCTAGGTTAGATGAATATTGTTAGGTTTTAATGAGTAAATTGGATTGTTGATGATCATGGCTTGAATTATTAATGAAAAGTTTGGTTTAACATTGAATTAGGTTGTGTTTAGTGGCTGTGTTTTTATTAATTATACTCATATACCTCTTCCTTTGATTGATTGAATCGGTTTTGGTTGATTTTAGCTTGTTTGAACTCTTTACTTTGTGTTTAGAGATTGTTTGCGGGGTGTACAACCGTAGGGTTTAAGTGAGTGTTTTAATTGAATATAATCAGCGGGTTAAGCATCTTCTTAGAGACCGAGAGGTGATAGGAAGTAAGGTCGTCTCTTAGCTTTTACTTGTTAGGATTAGGATCGCGCGAGAGCGGGTTTGGTTCTTGTCGGGTTTGGGTTTTGAGTGATTAGTTGATCTAGTTTAAGTTAAACTAAATTGTTCCTCTATCCTTGGTTGCGTAGTATTCGTCTCCATTAGGGTAGTGTGTCGGTGAGACCGAGAGGAGAGTCGGAATTAGAACACTTTAACAATTCGTTTCCCGGTTTGTTCTTAAATTCAACTACGTGTAAGTTAGAGTTTGTTAGTGAGACTGATAGGTGATCTAGCTTTCTTAAGTGAACCTTAGTTGTGTCATCCTTAGGAACCGGTGTCGTGAGATTCTCAATCCATTATCTTATTATACCTTCAATATGATTCTTACCTAGGTAGACGTTTTCTCCGATTGCAGTAAGTTTCCAAGTATTGTTAAGAGTTTAGTTAAGTTAAGTTAATTCTAGTTAATTAATTTAGTTAAAGTAAGTTACGTTAAGTAGTTAATTATATTAAAAATCATTTAAATTTTCTTAGGTGACTCTTGGTAAGGGTTTAGTGATCATAAACGTTTTCAAGTGTCCTTTTGTTCGATACTCGGACTTCCTTAGTGCTATACTATTAGTGATCGGTACACTTGCCGGTTTTGTGTGGTTTTTTTAGGATTTTCGTTTAATAAATTTAAAGCTTAGTTGTGAGAGCACCATTATACACACATCAGTACATCAGGAGTTTTTAACGTATGGTTTGTTGAATTATAGTATCCTACTCTAATGTTAGAGTACCATTTGCTGAGCCAAAGTACTATTTGCTGAAATTAGAGTGCCATACGCTAGACCAAAATAAACTACGAGGATTCACAGTTATAAAACCCTATATAAGGAGAAAACTAGGGTTTGTAGAAAAGGCATCTCTGGAGGCTAGAAGCTATTTTTGGAGAAAAATCCACTATTATTCCATCAAATAAACTCTATACTCCATGAAGATTGAAGATTCCATCAACATCATAAGCGGCTAATCTTCTCGAATCATACCCGGGATGCAGAGTATTGTATTTTAAAGTTTTTCTCATGTCTTAAGAACAAATGATTTGTAATTGTTTATGAGCGCATTGCGGCGATGTTATTTATGTTTAGTTACAATCATCATAAATGTATAGTGATTATTAGCCTTAGGTATTACATTCAAAACAAGTAGCATGATGTAGACACTAACATTATGTATTATATAAATTAGTATTATGTACAATAGTTATATTTGAATATAATATTGACAATTCAAGAAAATAATTTAGTCTAGGCAATGATTAATATTTATACAAAAAAAATATATTATTTTACACAACCGTTAGTACAAAAGAATATAAACCATAAACAAAATCATATATCTCATGCTATGCTAAGCAAAGAATTAATCTAGGTAGATAATAAAAAAGAAACAAATGTTTAAAAAAATTATTAAAATTTATATTAAATGATTGTGATAGAAAAGTTAACTAATACATTTGATCATATGCTTTTCTGATGGTATGCCTCTAGGAATTTCTGGTACTTTCAACTTCATGATTGTATTCCAGGCTGAGCACAATATCCTTATGCACCCATTTCACATGCTAGGCGTAGCTGGTGTATTCGGCGGCTCCCTATTTAGTGCTATGCATGGTTCTTTGGTAACCTCTAGTTTGATCATTATTACCTATTCTAGCAAAACCGCCCATCAGAGCCATCGTTAGCCATTGGTCGTTAAGGCGTATTCTCATTGTCCTCAAATTATTTACCTGCAAATTGGCCATATATGTAACACTTTTATTCCTCTCCTTTAATTAACACTATTGTTACATTTTTATACTAATAAAATTGGGCATTAGTAGTAATAATAATAATATCCACCTATGTCATGAGATATGTCAATATCTTTTATCATACTATCCACAAATAATTTACCTGCAAGCTGGCCATTTATGCAACATTTTTTTTTCTCCTTAAAATTAAAACTATTTGTTTCATTTTATACTAATATTATAATATATTTATACACGTAAGTCGGTAAGTGTTATTCTATTCATGTTCTAATAATATTTAACACATATAGAAGAAAGAGAGAAAAAATACTCACAAACATACATGTAAATTTATGTGTGAATCGCCTTCCAAATCTTAAAACCGATAGCCCTTTAACTTTGGATTGCTAGTGAGCATTTAAAGGATATCTCGTTTCACACTTGATGTATAAGATTTGGACGACGATTCACACATAAATGTATAAGATTTCCGGCGGTAAAAATTTATACATACCAAGAGATAAATTGGAAAATGTTCAGAGGCGTGATAACATGACCGGAGAATTTGGGTGACGGACGGGTGAGAAACGGTGGCGAACGACGGAGAAGAAGGTGGTTGGTGTATCCACCAAATGGTTCTTATTTTTGTCATCACGATTATGATAACAAAAACTTATGAGTGATTACCGGAACCGATGGATATGACGATGATTTATAGGCGTGGAGGGGGGGTAGTTAAGTTGGCGGTTAATTGGTTATTAAAGAAACAATGTGATGGTTGATGAACAAATGGCCGGTAACCAACATACATCGTAACCTTATGAATGTTGATGAATAGACGTGATTGTTTGCCGGTAACCGCCAATTAATGTGTTAAACCATTAACCCTATTATTTCTCCCGTTTTCTTAATGAAGTTAATTGAAAAAAATATGGAGAAGGCACGTAAAAAGGAAATGGAAAAATACAAATTTTTTTCCCAATTCTAATTGTAGTTATTAGAATTTATCTATGAGTACTAATGTTTGGTATTACTGTGCACTCAGTCGGTTTAGATTTATTTTGATCAGAACAATTAGTTTGCCAGTTGCTATGATAATTACTTATAAGGTTGTTTTGACTAGTTTGAATAGGATAAAGCATACATTTTCCCTTAGTTGAGTCACACTAGCAGGGACTGTTTGATAACCAGTGTCGTGTGTTAGCGATTGTTGATGCCTAAGGTTTGCCTGGTTAGTCAATCTGATTTGATCTTTGATAATTAATGTGTTAAGTGAACATGAGATTACTTTATATTTGCTTACTTGAAACCCGGGTATGATTTGCCGTTATTAATGTTTAAAAGTTGTTTAATTGCATGCTTAATATTAACCCAAAACTTGTTTGCTTGTGTGATAGGCACTATAAATTGTTACTTCATATTCTAGAAATCTGTTACATGTTACACTAACCACATATTCATTGTGGTTCGATGCCCTACTTACTCTAGCTTGTTTAGGTGATTAGGAACTTGATTTAATTGTTTTTACTAGATAGAAACAGTCTAGCATCAAATTGGCGCCGTTGCCGGGGAGTTAGTGCCCCTAGTGTTTTTGTGTTATTTGATTATCTTGTGTATTTTAGTTTTAAGTTTAGTTTTAATTTTTACTTTTTAGTTTAAATTTTATTTTTTCTATTTTACGTGGGGTGTGTTTTTTTTGTGCAGGTAACAGGTTTATGCACACCCGCCACTCAGGCAGACAGTCACCGCTTGTTTTCGAACTCGAGATTGAAAGATTTATCTCGACAAAACCAAGCTTTGAACAGAGGGTCAAAAATAGAAGGCCAACCTCAGAAGACTCAAAATCAGAACCAGGACCAAGACCAAAACCCATTACTAGAAAATACTATTTTTAACTCAAACAACGTTTACCAACCCTAAGATGACCAACTTCCACCAATAAACACCAACCAACAACAAAACCCAAAAAACTTATCCAGAAACTCCAGAAACCGAAATGGTGACCGGCCCGACTGTTAGTTCCACATAACACCCCTAACCACAGAGTTCCAGTGAATCGTGATGAAGACTATGTTAGTTTCTACACTGAAGTTGAAAAAGAGGGTAGTAATGGGGCAGATTGGCGAGTTAGATATAATGAAGGGTTTGAACTGATAATTTAGGGGAATAATAATTGGGATGATGTGGTAGAAGAACTGGTAAACCAGAGACATGGTGGATTTGTTAACCGAAACAGGGGTAGAAATGGTATTGGGATAAACAAGGTTAACAGAGCTGACATAATTGATAGAGGTCAGGGAATTCAACTTAACAGAGGAGGTCTGGTTAATCAAGGGGGCGAAGGAAGAATTATGTAGCCCGGTTCAAGGTGTTAACAATCGGTTCAGACCAGCAATTTCAGATGGAGCATCCCTGATTGTCCTACAGGTGCGAGTGCCGGGACAACAGACGTTTACGTCTCGGCTTTCTTACAATAATATCGTGCCACACGTTCACGGGATGGCTTCTGAAGACCCGTATTCACATTTGTCTAATTTTTCAACTATTTGTGGGTCGATTGGTGATGGTACATTTGACCAGGATGAGGTTCGAATTACGATTATTTCAGTTTTCATTGAAAGACAAAGCAAAACACTGGTTTAACTCGTTCTCGATGTACAGTATTAAAAACTGGGCCGATGCAGCAGTTATTGTTGAACAAGTGTTATTCACAGTCGAAGACAAACGAGTCCCAAATGGAGATTCGCCATTTTTTGCAGTTACCGGGCGAGCTGTTTCACGAGAGTTTACCCGATTCAAAGAAATGATAAGAAAATTCCCACACCATCAGATCGAGTTGTGGGAGTTAGTGAAGTGCTTCGTTGGTGGGTTATCGTATGAAGACATTAAACATTTGAAAGCCTCTTGTAATGGTCAGCTTAAAACGAGCTTAAGTACCACCTTAGCTCAGATCTGGATACCCCGAAGCTACCTAGACTATAAACGATCAAACCCCAACCAACCATTGTGGTTAACGGCGCCATAATCGAAGCAAAACCCCAAAAACGCGTACATGGACGCTGAATAGTACTTATACAGCGTATAAGTATATACGTCGTATATGTATGGTAGCGTGTAAGTATGCATTTTCCCGTATATGTATGCAGACAATGTATATGTATATGCATTCCCGTGTATGTGCGTAAATGTATATGTATGAAAGAAGCGTATATGTAAGCCCGTATATGTGCATAAACATATATGTATACCTGTATATGTATGCACGTGTATGAATGTATGTAACGTATATGTAAGGACGTATAAGTATGACTTATACGCTGGAGCCACTTATACGCTGTGGAAGACTTACACACCATTGATAGCTTTTACGCCTGTAATAACTTATACGTCCAAAAGGAGACATATACGCTTGAATTGATTTTATAAAATAAACAAACAACAAACGATGTAAACGACATATTTGGACTTATATGATATAAGGATTAAAAAGTAAGCAATTAATAAATATGAAAGGTAACGAAAGGTAATGTTTAAAACGAAGATTTATTTTGATTAAATAATTGAAATTCAGTTTTCAAATGAGGTTTTTAGTAAAGACTTATTAATAAAAATAAAATTTCTCCAAGCTTACCTGGCAGCTTAACCCCAGCCAGGGGCTCTGCCCCTTGGACCCTGCCAGGGGTTGCCGCCCCTATAACCCAGCTGCCATGGGCGTTGTCCCAGACCCCCGTAGCTAGGGGTTACAATAACTTAGAAGTATGGTATATCTATAAGTAGTTAATTGATACTACGATTGATACACAGTTAACCGTGCACAACTCAAGAAAGGCATACAGTAAATTCAGAGAGGAACCGTTTGCAGGTGAGTTTCTAGCCCCACTCCTTGTTATGTTTTCGGGGTTGTGTGCATTCTCGATGTGATTAGTTAATACACTTACCTTGAGTGGTAAGTGTATGCCTTATATGATTTATGTATGAATGAATGCTTGATGGTGCGTGAACGATCTTCGGTTATTGCATGTACCGCTAGGTGATAGTTTGAAGATGTGACTGTTATATATGATGTATGAATGATGTATGTATGCTATAGAAAAGATCAAGAGTATGTATGAAAGTTATAATTATGAATATATAGAAAAGTATGGTTTGGTTGTATGGAAGAAGGGAACCAGACCCTAATAATACTCGAGGAAGAAGAGAACCGGACGCTAATAATATTCACGGCAGAAAAGGGAACCGAGCCCTAATAATAGTCGAGGAAGTAGGGCGTAATGCTCTTTAAAATGTGTAAGTAAGTAAAGTAAGTATTAACATATAAAAGAATGAGAGAAGTAAAGAATACAAGAAAGAAGGTATGTAGTTATTGTTAGTGCACGGAAATTTGACACTGTGGATATATTATCCTGGCATATAATATGGATCAATTATCCTTAGAATATGTTGCAGATCCTGTCAGGATCAATGATCCTCAGTACTTATTATTTATTAACGATTTTCCTTTGTTATCTTGATATTTTTGGCAGGTATAACGGCTAGTTACCAAGTCCAACCTATAATCTCGCAATCAAGTCAACAAACCGCGTGGATAATTAAGGAAACAATTACAATGAAGGAATGGCTTGATTCTAGGCTAAAAATAGGGATATTTGTTATTATTTTCCTATTTAAATGAGCTTATGATCAATTAGGCATACACAACACATCATACACGACTTACATACTTTTCTCTGTAATTCTAAAGCAGAACACACGCACTTAGTATTATTGTATTCATTGATCATAAACTCCAGCCACTGTAACCCGATTTTTACATTAATAAAGTGGTGATAGACGATTTGTCATCACCCGGGGTTTTTTTCCTTTGATCTGAACAAGTTCAAGGGTTTTTTCCTCGCAACAAATCACGGTGTTCATCTCCATTTCGTCAATATATTCGCTGTTATCATTTTAGCACTAAACCTCACATAACAGATTTGGATACATTATCCTTAGCAGATTTTTATCCAAAACAATTTGGCGCCCACCGTGGGGCAATTGGTGCAATAATCCAGAAAATACCTTATCAACATTCAACCTTTCATACCCATATCACTATCAATGACCTCTCAATCAACCTCTGCTTCATCAACCATGCCGTCTTTCGTTCCTCTCTCATCAAGAACTTTGCCGCCGATGCCTCCGCCAATCACGGGAGCACCAAGGGTTACTGCTGCCGGAAACAAGACGCAACTACCGGTTTTCCAGAGCTCGAAAACCACTGCTGCCACTTCTGTGGTTAACCCTAACAATGATGTTTCTGCTATGTTTTCACAGCTTAAGGCATACATGGAGCAGCATAACAAAACCAACCAGAAGATCCTACATGAAATTGAAGATCTCAAGAAGAATAAGATGCCACTAGAGGATCAGACTCCTTTGATGCCCAGGATTCTGGATTTCACTACTCCAGGATCTGCATCTCAACAGACTCAAGGATCCTCCGTCTTCCAACAAGGATCACTTATCCTTCAACAGGGGTCCATGGGTCAGCAAACTCAAGGATCCTCGTTCCTTCAACAAGGATCATCTATCCTTCAACAGGGATCCATGGGTCAGCAAACACAAGGATCCTCGTTCCTTTAACCAGGATCCTCTGGGATGTATCACCAAGGATCCTTCAGCTCCCAATCTGAAGGATCCTTCTGGCATAATCAAGGATCCTCAGGGGTGCAACATCAAAGATCCTCAGAGGTTCATGAAGGAGACATAATCCTCATGCAAACCATTGCCTATGGTGGACCAACTCCTATAGCAGATGCTTCTTATCTTGGCTACACTTCTGGGATACCAACGTTCAATCAGCCGAGAGGTAACATGTATAATCATATATCCTTAGACACTAACCTTGGCTCTATGCAGGATACAGGTATCAACCAGGCTATGGCTAAGGAACTTCAGAAGCTTAAGGATATGATATCCAGCATGCCAGGAGTGGTCCGTCCGATCCCTGAAATACCAGAAGGAAGCCACAAGTTGTCCAGATTTCCTCCACCTATTTGTGATGCTGCAGTCCCAAAACGATTTCAGACCCCCAACATGAAGGTGTATGATTTGACAACTGATCCCGAAGAGCATGTGGCTCAATTCAGGGAGAGAATGGAAATCAATCCAATTCCTGAAAAACTCAAGGAGGCTTGTCTATGCAAGGGTTTCGGATCCACACTAACAGGATCTGCATTATAATGGCTGCTAAGTCTTCCTCCCTTTTCACATTTAGTTAACTTGTTCAACAGCCAATTTTCTTGTAGTAGGAAATTTGAGAAGTTAACTAGTGATTTGTATAGAGTTGTCCAACCTTTTAATGAATCCCTTAGGGATTTTGTTACAAGGTTTGGCAGGGAGGCCCTAGAGGTCCCTAGTCTTGATATGGCTACAGTTGTTGAAGCATTCAATATGGGACTTCAAAGGGGCTCCCCATTTTATGACGATCTTGTGATGACCCCATGCAGGACTTTAGATGAAGTCAGAAACAGGGGACTCAAATTTATAAGGCTAGAGGATGACAAGAAGATCCAAGAACGGTTAGGAGCTCCAACAAAACAAGAGCCATCTAACCAGAATCAAGGATCCTCATACAGGAACAATGACTCAAAGCCGTACTTAAAATTCAACAATCAAAATGTCCGGGAAGTTGAAAAAGGAGAAGATGATGAGGACTACCCAAGTATTTCCGAGTATTGCTTCTCTGTTGATACTCATGGTTTGATTTGTGCCATGAAGGATCTTGGAGTGAAAGCGAGGTGGCCTCGAAAAAATGAGAAAACAACATCCTTCAAAGACAAGTCCAAATGGTGTGCATTCCATGAAGACTTTGGCCATCAGACAGAAGGTTGTATTGGTTTAAGGAGGGAAATTGGATACCTCCTGAGCAAGGGACATTTCAAAGAGCTCTTGGGAAGAAAAAAGATCCTGAAGATGTACCACAGAAAGCAACTCCACCCCCACCAGACGCACAAGTAATCAACTTCATCTCCGGTGGCTCATATATATGCGGTACTTCTTTCTCCTCAGCAAAAAGACACGCCATAGAAACAAAGTTGGAGAACGGAGAACGACCAGTCATATCCACTACTTTAACGACTGAAAAAAGAATCTTCTTTGATGAAGAAGATAAGACAAGCATCCAGGATCCCCACCATGACGGTTTGATTGTAACTTTATCTATTGCTAACCATTATGTGCGCAGGATCCTAGTCGATGGTGGAAGCTCGGTCAACATCATACAACATGACGTACTACAGAAAATGAACATCCCGGACTCGGAAATCATCCCAAGAACATCGGTGCTAGTGGGTTTCAGTGGTGAAACTAAGAAAACATTGGGGGACATCAAACTCCCAATATACATCGAAGGGTTAAACTCTTACCAAAAGTTTTGTGTTATTACAGTCTTTCTTGTTGCAACGTTATTCTTGGCAGGCCTTGGATACATGGAATGAAGGCCGTAGCCTCTACTTACCATCAGTGCATCAAACTACCAACTCCTTGGGGAGTAGTAAGGATAGATGGTGACCAAGTGGAAGCCAAGAATTATTATTATTCATCAATGAAGCCAACAGCTAAACAAACGATAGCATGGCAATTACAGCAACATCCTAGGGACGTGCTGGAAGCTCGGGAGCGAGACGTAAAAGAAATATCTTTAGATCCTAAAGATCCAGACACGAAGGTGTTCCTAGGATCCTGTATCCCTGACGAGATCGAGGAGGATATAATATCCTTCCTAAAGTGACGAAAATCCACATTTGCCTTCAGACATTCAGACATAACAGGTATTTCTAAGGAGGTAATTACTCATAAGTTGGGCCTTGATTATTCTATTAAACCCGTCCATCAGAAGCGAAGGAAATTCGCTCCTGAGAGGAACGCGATCATACAAGAAGAAGTTAAAAAACTTCTTAAGGCCGGTATGATTAGAGAGGTTAAATATCCTCGATGTTTAGCTAATGTGGTTGTTGTTTTAAAAAAGAATGGAAAGTGGAGGGTGTGTGTCGATTTCACCGATTTAAACAAGGCATGCCCCAAGGATCCTTTCCCTTTACCGCATATATACTCCATGGTGGATGCAACGGCAGGACATGAGATGCTTACCTTTATGGATGCTTCCTCTGGATTTCAACAAATTCATATGGAACCATCTGATCAAGAGGATACAACATTCATGACTCCTACCGGCATATATTGTTATATTGCTATGCCGTTCGGACTAAGAAATGCAGGGGCAACATATCAAAGATTGGTCAATATGATATTCAAGGATCAGTTAGGCAAACCCATGGAAGTCTACATATATGACATGGTAGTGAACTCGAAGAGGGATGAGGATCATCTTAGAGATATTGAAGAAGCATTCAATATCCTTGACCAATATAACAGGAAATTGAACCCGTCAAAATGCCATTTTGGTGTTAAGGCTGGAAAGTTTCTAGGATACATGGTGACCAAAAGGGGAATAGAAGCAAGCCCCGAGCAGATAGAAGCCATCATTAATTTAAAGTCTCCTGTGAATGCTAAAGATGTCAGACTGACGGGAAGAACAACTGCTCTCAACAGATTCATTTCTAGATCCCCAGAGAAGTGCAAAGACTTCTATGATATCTTGAGGAAAAATAAAAAGTTTGAATGGACTCAAATGCATGAAGATGTACTAAAGGCTCTTAAGGATTATGTATCCTCAGCGCCTGCTTTGATGAAGCCAATAGATGGTGAGCCGCTATCTCTGTACTTAGCTGTGTCAGGTAATGCAATCAGTGTTGTTCTGGCCAATGATCATGAAGGACAACAACATCCGGGAAATTATGTAAGTAAAAGCCTATTAGATGCAGAGGTCAGGTATTCTCACCTTGAAAAATTAATTCTTTCTTTGATTATGGCCTAAACCAAGTTGAGACACTATTTGAAACACATACTATTATTTTAAGAACTAATTATCCTATTAAGAATGTGCTTAGAAAACCAGAATTGTCAGGAAGGATGGCCAAATGGGCTGTGAAATTGAGTGCATATGATATTTAGTATGAGCCCAGAACAGCCGTTAAGTCACAAGCTCTTGCAGACTTTGTGGCTGATTTCATTAGTGACATACAAGAGGAAGCTGATTTAGAGGTTCAACAACTAGAAGAAACCAAGGATCCTTGGATCCTCTTTACTGATGGAGCATCCAAAGTAAGAGGAACAGGATTGGGTATCCTACTGAAATAGCCACAGGGGGACATAATACCCCAGTCCATTGCGTGTGCATTCCAAGCCACCAATAATGAAGCGGAATACGAAGCTCTGATCGCAGGTTTGCAATTAGCTAAACATATGAGGAACAGGTATCTTCAAGTATATGTAGATTCTTTATTGATGGCTAACCACTTTAATGGCTCATATGCTGTTAAAGGCAAAAAACTAATCAAATATCTAGATATTGTGAAGGTACTATCAAAGTTCTTCGATTATTTTAGTATTATACAGGTACCAAGAGAAGAGAATGCTGGGGCAGATGCCTTAGCAAATTTAGCTTCATCATTGAAGATTCCAGAAGATATGAAGATCCCAATCATCCATATACTCTCACCAGTAATAGGAGAACAAGAATATGGGAAAATAACAACTGACAGAGATATTGTGCCTTGGGATTCATTATCCTCAAGTAATCAAGGATCTTGGATCCTCCCGATCAAGAAGTTCATTCAAAATAGAGAGATTCCAGCCACAGAGAAACCTAAATCCTTCAAACTTAAGGTATCACAATACATTTTAATAAATAATATTCTGTATAAAAAATCTCTTGCAGGTCCATACTTGAGCAGTATCGAAGATCCTGAAATTCAAGAGGTGCTCAAAGACATTCACGAAGGAGATTGTGGTAATCATACTGGAGGTAGATACCTATTCTCTAGGATTCTGAGAACAGGATACTTCTGGCCTACCATGAAGAGAGATGCCATGGAGTACTCAAAGAAGTGTGATTCATGTCAAAGACATGGCAATATTCTGCATCAGCCATGGCCTTTCATGAAGTGGGGCATGGATATCGTAGGTAAGCTACCTAAAGCGCCAGGAGGAAAAGTATTCATGCTTTCAATGACTGATTACTTTTCAAAGTGGATAGAAGCAGAAGCTTTTGTTTAAGTCCGCGAAAAAGAGGTGATATCCTTCATTAAAAGAAATATTATTACTAGATTTGGTATCCCTTCAGAAATTATTTGTGACAATGGTTCCGAGTTTATCGAGAAAATAACCACTAACTTTTGTGACAGTTGGGGCATTAAGATGATTACCTCCACACCAATTCATCCTCAAGCTAATGGTCAAGCAGAATCAAGTAACAAGGTTATTATCAACAACTTGAAGAAGAAACTAGGATCCAAGAAAAAGGAAAATGGGCCAAAGAGCTACCATATGCTCTTTGGGCTGATAGAACAACACCAAAGAATGCAATAGGTCAAACACCCTTCTCATTGGTGTTTGGCTCAGAAGCTGTAATCCTTACGGAGATGGTGGTTCCTACTGCCAGAACAAGCATCCGTGATCCTCAAGCCAACAATGAAATCCTTCTCCAAGATCTGGATACTATTGATGAGCTTAGAGACCTAGCTAAGATCAAAATGGCAGCATATCAACAAAGGGTAGCCGGGACATACAACAAGAATATCAGGATTCGAAGATTTCAAGAAGGAGATCTAGTTTTGAGGAAAGCCTTCCAAAACACAACTAATCCAGCAGATGGAAAGCTAGCACCTAAGTGGGAAGGCCCATACTTGATCGAGTCAGAAGCCGAAAAGGGGGCATATCACCTGCTGACTATGGAAGGCAGCAGGTTGCCAAGATCATGGAATGCTATTCATCTCAAGAAATACTTTTTCTAATCAGGATCAAGTATCCTCAGAAGGATCAAGGATCCTGAAATTGGTAATATGTATCCGATTACTTATTCATTTCAGATTCTTATAAATTTAAGGAAAATATATTTTTAACGTTTGTCTTTTTCCAAGTTTTAAATAACAATGCAGATTTCAATAAGAGGTTCAATTTCTAAGAGGTTGGCCACCTCTCCTTCACACTTAAGGTACTTTACTATTTCCCTTGGCCTAGCCCACGATTAAGGTATGACCCCTGATGGTCATATCTTCTATGGTTTAAAGGTTTTCACCTTTCTTATAAATTAGAGTTTCTACACTCTCGCCTGGAGCGCACGCTATCCAACGTATAGTCCGGGGCAGCGGGACCAGTACATGTTTAGTGGCTGACAATTTCGTTGTCTTCGGCTATATGAAGGATCCTTCGATTTATGGTAGACGTACCATACCACCGGTTTATAACGTTTTCACATTATCTCACTTTTGGCCTAAATCCCGGTTTGGGCGAGTCCCAAGTTAACATCTGTATCTTTGGGCCAGTCCCTAGTTTGGGCTTGTCCCCAGTTTTTTGGGCTTGTCCCCAGTTGCACGGGTTTGTCCCCAGTTTATTTGGGCTTGTCCCCAATTTGTTGGGTTTAATCCCAGTTAATATCATAAGTTATTTGCATCATGTATCCTAAGTTCAATTACAAGGATCACAGAAGGATCAACACTTATGGTAACTTAATGGTGTTGGATATACAGTCGGAAGGGAATTTGCCAAGGAAACTCCATCGATATATGACAATTATACCCAGATTGTCAAATCTTATCTGTTGTGCAGGAAGCTTGATTTCAAAGGCAAAATGATAGCTGTGATCTTATCACAACCGCCATTTTGGGGGAAATTGTTAGTGCACGGAAATTTGACACTGCGGATATGTTATCCTAGCATATAATATGGATCAATTATCCTTAGAATATGTTGCAGATCCTGTCAGGATCAATGATTCTCAATACTTATTATTTATTAACGATTTTCCTTTGTTATCTTGATATTTTTGGCAGGTTTAACGGCTAGTTACCAAGTCCAACCTATAATCTCGCAATCAAGTCAACAAACAGCGTGGATAATTAAGGAAACAATTACAATGAAGGAATGGCTTGATTCTAGGCTAAAAATAGGGATATTTGTTATTATTTTCCTATTTAAATGAGTTTATGATCAATTAGGCATACACAACACATCATACACGACTTACATACTTTTCTCTGTAATTATAGAGCAGAACACACACACTTAGCATTATTGTATTCATTGATCATAAACTCCACCCATTGTAACCTAAATTTTTACATTAATAAAGTGGTGATAGACGATTTGTCATCACCCGGGGTTTTTTTTCATTTGATCTGAACAAGATCAAGGGATTTTTCCTCGCAACAAATCACGGTGTTCATCTCCATTTCGTTAATATATTCGTTGTTATCATTTTAGAACTAAACCTCGCATAACATATTTGGATACATTATCCTTAGCAGATTTTTATCCAAAACAGTTATGTATGTACGAAAGAAAGATAAGCATGTAGGTATTATGTATCTTCGGATACGAGTGAGTAAGTATGTGAATGTATTGTTTGTGTTAGTGCATGGTTTTGTGTCTGGAGTCTTTGTATTTATCGTTAATGTTTATTTATCAATTAATGTAATACTTAATGTTTATATTTAACTAGTTCGTTAAGGTTAAGTCTAGTTCGCTAGGAATGTTAGCGAACTAAGACTAGTTCGTTAAGTTAAGTCTAGTTCGCTAGGAATGTTAGCGAACTAAGACAGTATAATGTATTCCCTCCTGATTCATTAGGGGATGTTAACGAATCAGGAGGCGGTTCGTTATGATAAATTATGTAATGAAGGGGAAGCTGGTTCGCTAGGGGATGTTAGGAAACTAGGTCGCCTTCTATATATAGTGAACTACTGTTCACTTTAATTTAAGTTTTTGAGAGAAAAGTTTTGAAAGGCTTTGCTGTCCAGATCTCTCTCAAGCTTCACCTAATATTATACTAACCTTATTGATAACTTATTGATAATATATACACATATATACACACTGAATCGATGTTAATTATAAGCTAGATCCTTACTCGTATTAATCTTATATACACGGATCTGAGGTTTGTTTATTGTTATTGATTGGTGATACGGGAACCAACAAGTGGTATCAGAGCTGTTGATGCTCGTTTTACACTTGATTTGGTGTTCTAATTATTTCATTTTTGTTAGTTTTAGGTTTTGTTTGGTTTTTGAATCAATTTGTATTTGATTTGGATGAATTATGGACGAATTCGATTGAATTCGTGTTGATTAAGGTATTGTTGAGGTTTGGTTAAGAGGAATTGAGGTTTGATTTGGATTTGAGTGATTTGATTTTGATTTCGGTTTAAGTCCGAAACAGGGGTTTGTTTTTGGCCAATTTGTTTTGGTTAAGGTGTTAATCGATTACGATATAATGTGTATTGGATTCGGAATTTGATTACGAGGATTTTGATTGGTTATTTGTGCAATTTGGTTGAGTAACGAAGTTGTATTACAGATTTGGTATTGTTGGGTTTCTGGGTTGATCTTCAAAATTTCTGGAAAATTTGTTTGAAGATTTGAAGATTTGAAGATGAACGTTATTCGCTATCTTCTTCCTGGTGATTCGCTATATTTTTATCTGTGATTCGTTATCAACAATGTTACTTCGCTACCTTGTTCGTTAGCCAATTCGTGTATGTTATTGATTGTTGTTATCTAGTTCGTTAACTAGATTAACTAATTCGTGTGACACGTGTTCTTCTTGGGGTTTGTGTCATAACAACCTTTGCCACGTGGCATAAGGTGTCAGAGTTTGTTACAAACGGTTGTAACAACCTGATTCGCTATAGTGTGATTCGTTAATCCACTGTAGCTGATTCGTTAAGTATTCCTTAGTGATTCGTTAAGTTTATGTTGGCGATTCGTTATTGATTATCATCTGATTCGCTGAACTAATCCTGTGCGATTCGTTTGGTCAATTCGTTAAGTTGACTTGGTCAATTCGTTTGGTCAATTTGTTTGGTCAATTCGTTAAGTTGACTTGTGATTCGTTAAACCTCCATCACATTAGTTATCTGTTTCGCCATTTGGGTGATTCGTTAAATTGACTCGTTAAGTTGACTTTTGATTCGTTAAAACACTCATCTCATTCGTTAAGATACTTCGTTACTGATTAGTCTTAATTTTATTAAGGATTGATTCGCTACAACTGTTCACAGTTCGCTACAACTGTTCACAGTTCGCTATAGCTGTTCACTAATTCGTTAAGATATTTCATTATTTGATTCGATTTTCAAAGATGGCTGGTATGTATGCATTAGCGTCTCAAAACATGTTGATGCAACAGATGTTGCAACTTGATACCGAGATAGGTTCACATTCTAAATGTCCACGTTTTATGAAGTTCAGTGACTTTGCCAAGTGGGAACCTCGGTTTCATGCACATTTGGAATCTGTTCATCCTGACTGCTCATATTGTCTTGATGAAGTTTTTGTTGCACCAATGATTGGTGACGATACTATTGGATATACTCCTAAAGCTGTTTCTCAATACTCACAAGAAGAGAAGAAAGCTTTAGAAATCGAGATAAAAGCATATTCTACTTTGACTATGGCATTACCAGAAAATATCTTTCATCAAGTTGGTAGTATCAAGAGATGTGCGTCTTTATTTCAACATCTGTGTATGAAAAGCATGGGAAACACAGCTGAGAGTAAGAAAGTGATGCTCAAGTTTCAGTTTCGAAACTTTAATTTATTGAAAGGAGAAACAGTTGAAGAGATGACTACAAGATTTAGTCATTTAATTGCTGAAATGGACAAGATGAAAATGGAAATTTTTGAAAGAGATAAAATTGACACTATTAAAAGTGTGCTTCCAAGTTCCTACTCAACATTTCTAATGGTTTTGAAAGAGAATGATTATTTGCTGAATGAAGACTTGACGGCACTTGAATTTCTACAAAAGATCGAAGCTAGAGAATATGATCTTAAGTGTCAAAAATCCTCCAAAGAAAATCAAGATCCAGCTTTCTATGGTGGAAGTATGCCTCGTAGTTCAACAATCTCTCCAATCACTGCTTTTCTTACTCATGCGGCAAGTGAAAAAGAATCAACAATGTTTAATGATCCAAAAGTTTGTTTCTACTCTGCTGGTAATTCGGATGGTTCTGGAAGTTCAACGAATACAAATCCATTTGCTAAACCACCTAGTGTTAATATGAAGGAAGCTGAGCAAAACTTTGCATTTTTGACGGCTTTTATGTCTTCATATGAAAACTTAGTGAGTAGTAAAATTGCCACAAGTGATTTAACAGATGAGGACTATGATCAAATAGATCCAGATGATCTAGAAATCATGGATTTGAAATGGAACATGGCTATGATCGTTCGTAAAGTTAAAAGATTCATGCAGAGAACTGGAAAGATCTTCCAGCTTTAAACAAGAAGTTGGGTTTTGACAAATTAAAAGTAAAATGTTATAATTGTCAAGAATTTGGGCATTTCGTGAAGGAATATGACAAGCCAAGGAAAGAATACACTGGACCTCGTGGTCAAAGTCAAAATGCTTCTACACCATGAGGAAGTGATGCTGAAAAGAAACCATCTTCTTCTACAACACAAGCAAAGTTAGCAGATGGAACTGATTGGTCACAACGTTTAGTATGCAATGATGTTCAAGCAAATTTGGCTATGTTACATAAAGATTGTCAAGATGCTACTGGTGGTGAGATGTCTTCCGATAATGATTCTGGATCTGATTCTGACGACTCTTGCGACAAGCCTTCTGATTCAAAGTTTGCTTGCATGGCTAAGATCAATGAGGTTAGTAATTCTATTTCTACTACTTCATTTGTTAAAGCATCATGTGTTCACTGTGAATCTAACAAATCGAAGTTAGAAGCATTGAAAAATCAAAATGATAATCTTATAAGAGAAATTGCTTCTCTTAAGGTTACTAATCGACAATCTCTTGAATCTCAAAGGAGATCTCGAGAAAAGATTGAAGCATTGTCGACAAGTAACCACGATCTCAAAGCTGAGTTATCTGTGAAAATGACCATTAACGATCAAAAGTTTCAGGAAATCTTGAAACATCGTTCTAAGATAACTGATCTTGAGAATGAGTTTCTTGAATTGAAGAACAAATAGGGAAAATTTAGGAATTCATCTTTTCTGTTAAATGAAATTATTGAAGTATCTGGAAAACAAAAAGATTCTAAGAAAGGTATTGGTTTTGTTGAAATTCCACCACCTTTTCATAATGATTATAAAACTAATCCTTTTGCAAGAAAAGAAGAAGATTTGATTCAAAAAGAATCAGTGATTTCTGAAAAACCTAAATTGGTTAAACCTGAAATTGTCAAATCCCAAGTTGCTCCTCAAAAACCTCATGTGGAAAGTAAAAAGGTCTTTCTTGAAAATGTTGATAAAATAATAATTATTGAAGATATGTTTGAACCTGAGATAATACACAAGAATAAGAACATTCCTAGTTCTAATCATATTCTTTGCGAACCTCAAGAGTTTGAGGAAGCTGTGTATGGTTCATTCAAATCTCAAATGAACAAGGAAAAAACTGTGAAAACCAAACCAGTGAGGACAAAGAAGTCAGTTAAACCAAAGATTTCTGACGAGGACTTAATGCGTTTCATTAATCCTCCGAGTTCTAAGTCTTCTTCGGCTAGAGTTTTTAAGTTAAAGGGAATGGACACAATATTCACTGAAAAAGACATTCCAATCAGTATCATTAAACCTGAACTAATTGAGAGTGTTTTTGTCAAAGAAACTTCAAAAATTCAAGAACTTGAACGTGTGTATGCTCAAACAAAAACTCCAGTTCAATCTGATCCGTTGACTAAGGCAAAACAATTTTTAAAACAAGCTAAGAAGATTAACTTTGTGAAGTCAACTGGAACAGATACACTAAAAAGCTTTTCGAACTGTTCTAATTTAGATTTTTATTTAAAGAAGAAATCTGACTTATCTGATGAGTTTACTAAGAGCATGACTAAAAATGTGAGTCATCATCAATCATCGGCATCATTTATTCCAATTACTTCTAAACATCATCATGTAGACATGCGAACTTGTTTTTTATGCGGTCAACAAGGTCATGTTGTGAGGAATTGTAGTCAACAGAACTATCAGAATCTTCATCCTTTTATCAAGGATAAATCTAAACCAATTCCAGTGGTCAAGGAGATTCTGAAACGACCTGTGTCGTATGCTGATGATACTCATATTTTGTTCTCTGATGTGAATCCTCGGAAGGTTTTTCATATCAATGAGACACACGGTTAAATGAAACCAAAATTCATTCCAACTGAACCTATATGTCAAAACAAGAATTCAAACATTATTCAGGCAGCTTACTTAAGACGAAAGTCTAGGAAGCCGGTAACTTATTCACAAGTGGCTGAACAACAGTTGAAATCTGTTAAGATTAATGATCAAAGAGAAACCCAAAAGGTGCCCAAGACCGAGGCCTGGGCTGCCTTTTTGAACTAATCAGTTTTGTTTGTGTGTAGGGTTCATCCAAGACCATTTATGGTGAAAACTGGATCATGGATAGCGGATGTTCTTGTCATATCACTGGGAATCTCTGCCTATTAACCAACGTAAGAAATATTCAAGGGGGTTATGTAGCGTTTGCTGGGAATTCTGGGGGCATGATCACACACGAAGGTGAAGTTTCAAATGTTCACATTACGTTTGAGAAAGTGAATTATTGCGACAAGGTTGATCATAACTTATTGAGTGTATCGCAGATTTGTGATAAAAAGTACACTACGATATTTACTGACAAAGAGTGTCTTATCTTGAAACCGAGTTATGTTATTCCCGAGGACATGGTTGTCATGCGATCACCACGATCAAATGATATTTATGTCTTAAATATGAATTCTCAGATATCAACATCGATCGAAACATGTTTTGTCTCTAAAGCAACTGAGAAAGACTCGATTCTATGGCATCGTAGAATGGGTCACATACATGTCAGAAAGATGAATTATTTAATGGCAAATGACTTAGTTGAGGGTGTCTCGTTAAAGAATTTTAAGTTATCTGATCACTGCGTTGCATGCAAAAAGGGCAAGCAGAAGAAGATGACACATCCCCCTAAGTTATTGAATTCCATTGATACTCCTCTTGAACGACTTCATATGGATTTGTTTGGTCCAGTGAATCATGCGAGTATTTCTGGAGACTGGTATTGTCTTGTAGTGACAGATGATTATTCAATATATTCATGGGTGTTATTTATGAGTTCAAAAGATCAAACACCAGTTTTGGTACAAAACCTTATTACTAAGATCGAATCACTGTATAAACAAAAGGTGAGGATAATCCGAAGTGATAATGGTACTGAATTCAAAAACACTATATTGGATTTCTTTTGTATTCAAAAGAGAATTCACAGAGATTATAGTGCACCTTATGTACCTCAACAAAATGGTGTTGTTGAAAGGAAAAATAGAACTCTGATTGAAGCTGCACGTACAATGCTCGCTGATTCAAAGCTTCCTGTTCAATTTTGGAATGAGGCAGTGAATACAGCTTGTTATACGCTTAATCGAGTTCTAACAATGAAACGACTCAAGAAAACAAGCTACGAGATCTTAAATAATAGAAAACCTAATTTAAAGTACCTGGAACCATTTGGGTGTCCGTGTACAATGTTGAAGAAGGATTCGGGTAAATTTGAAGAAAAAGCTATCGAAGGGTATTTCTTGGGATATGCATCTCCAAAGAAAAGAGTTTTTAACTTCACATCTGGCTGTGTTGACGAATGGTACCATGTGGACTGTCAAAAGTACACAACTCCTCTTCAAGGGAAAGGTCCAGACTGGATGTTTGACTACGATAGTTTATTTAATTCTTTTACGCCTTCGACTGAACACATAGATGAAGATCTGGTTCGAGCATACTTTGAAGATCATTTGGCAATTCCAAGATTTTCAAGTTCTAATGAAGTTGAAGCTCAACCAGATGCTCCAACTGAAGAATCTCAAGTTGTTTCTCCAATTGCTATTGATAATGTTTCTACTTCTTCTGATGATGATCAAGCTGAAATTCAAGTTATTGATCTTGACAGTGATAATGTTTCATCTCCCGAGTTGGGTGAACATTACACTAACTTATTTGATAATGTTATTGTTCCTGAGAATCCCACTCTTCGGATTCATGGATATCATCCACAGGAAAATATCATTGGAGAACTTGATGTGGGCGTTCGTACACGTCATCAAGTTGCTTCGTTAAGTGATAATAACATATTGTGTGCTTACACTAACTTACATTCTTTGGGAATTGTGAATATTGCTAAATTCAATTTCTTTCTATCTCAAGTTGAGCCAACGACAACTTGTAAGGCACTTGAAGATCCTTCTTGGGTAGAAGCTATGCAAGAGGAATTACAGCAGTTTGCAAGATTGGGTGTTTGGGATTTAATAGACAAACCTGCTAGAGTTAAGAAAGCCATTCCGACTAAGTGGTTATTTAAGTGTAAGAAGGACGATCGAGGGGTGATTGTCAGAAACAAAGCACTTCTAGTGGTGCAGGGTTGTCATCAGCAAGAGGGTATTGATTACACAGAGGTATATGCTCCAGTTGCAAGATTAGAGTCTATTCGAATCTTCCTGACTTATGCAGCTCATAAGAATATCAAGGTCTATCAAATGGATGTCAAAAGTTCTTTTCTCATTGGTGAATTACACGAGGAAGTGTTTGTTCAACAACCACCTGGTTTTGAAGATCCTGATTATCCAGACCGTGTTTACCGATTAAACAAGGCCTTGTATGGTCTACATCAAGCCCCGAGAGCTTGGTATGGCACGCTCTCCGACCATCTGACAGATAATGGCTTCAAACGGGGAACTGTTGACTGCACTTTATTTCATAAAACTGTTGGTGACGATCTTCTTCTAGTCCAGATTTATGTTGACGATATTATTTTTGGGTCTACAAACGACACATTGTGTAAGGAGTTCGAGAAGTCCATGCAAACAAAGTTCGAGATGAGCTCGATGGGAGAGATGAATTTCTTTTTAGGGTTGCAGGTTCACTAGTCTGCTCACGGAATTTTTATTCACCAGACTAAGTATGTGAATGACGTCTTGAGCCGATTCAAGATTTCTGCCGGAAAAATCCCTTCTACTCCTCTTCCAGTAGGGCACAATTTATCACCGGATGAATTGGAGGATTCCGTTGATCCTACCCTATTTCGTGCCATGATCGGTTCTTTAATGTATTTAACGGCTTCTCTCCCTGATATTATGTTTGCTGTTTGTCTTTGTGCTAGGTACCAAGCAAGTCCCCGAGTGACTCACCTGGCAGCGGTCAAGCGTATTTTGCAATATCTACGGGGAAATCCAGACATCGGGTTGTGGTACCCCAAAGATAATACTTTCGATCTTACCGCCTACTCAGACTCAGACTATGGAGGATGCAAGATCAATTTCAAATCAACGACTGCAGGATGTCAATTTTTAGGAAACCGGCTTGTTTCCTGGCAGTGTAAGAAGCAGACAACGGTCTCCACTTCAACCGCCGAAGCTTATTATGTTGCAGCCTCGAGTTGCTGTTCCCAGGTTTTGTGGATACAACAACATCTTCGCGACTACGGTTTGAAGTTTCTTACTACTCCCATCTATATTGATAATTCTGCTGCAATTAGTATCACCAAGAATCCCGTACAACATTCTAAAACAAAACATATCGAAATTCGATATCATTTTATACGGGATTGCTATGAAAAGAAATTAATCGATCTTGAGAAAGTACATACTGATTTTCAAAAAGCCGATCTATTTACCAAAGCGTTTGATAAAACACGTTTTAAATTTTTGCTTGTTTTAAATGGATTGAAAACCCTCGCTGATATCCTTAAACAAGGATGACTATCTTTATTTTCTGTCATTTCTTTCTTTTAAAATTTATTTTGGTTTTAGAGGGTGAAAATCTAGAAAATACAAAAAGAGTGTGTTTTCGTTTGTATAGATAAAATCCAAAAACATTAAAAATTTTCAAAATTTAAAAATATTGTGATTTCTGTTCTTTAATGTTTTTCCTTTAAATATTTAGAAAAACCAAAAACATTTTAAAAAATTTTGAAAACCCAAAAAGAATGTGATTTATGTTTCGTACAGAAAAATCCGAAAATCCAAAAAGATTGTGAAGTTTGTTTTGTTTATAAGAAAATTGAAAATGACAAAAATATTGTGTTTTTTTAAAGTTTGTACAGAGAAAAACCAAAAACATTTTTTCAGACGTTTTTAGATTATTTTCTCGCTGAAAATTACGTCGGTTATTTAAGTTTATGAAGCATGCTTGCATGTCTTGGTCCTATGATTCACTCGTGAAATGATGGTTAGCGATTTATTTATTAACTTAAGTTAACTGGGGCGATTAAATTTATCTTTTCTTTATTTTATGCTCCTCAAAATTTTGAGTTTTTGAAGCAAAAAGAGAACATGATAGTACATTGATTATCTTGACCCCAAATTCAGCAAAAAGTAAGCTTAAAAGACTGTGTGCTTAATTGCATTGGTGCATTGGTAGGTCTTAAAACAACCCAGTAGAGTAAAGTATGTGATATAAACATAAAGAAAATAACCCAAAAATCAAATAAAGCAAATAACAAGCGTTAAGATTCTGGACACTGTGAGTCTTTATGCGGCTTAACCATCTGGGTATTTATAAGCATGAATATTTCACTCGCCTTCTAGAGCAAACCTAAAGTCATTAAACTTGATCACCACTGTACTACGTACAATTTAAGTTACTGACTTGATCAAAATCCGTTGTTAGTCATACAATTGTTCCTCCCTTGCGTGCGTCTTAATAAAATTAAGAAATGGACCCCAGGGGATACAACGTATGTAAGCCGACAGATGGACTCGTGCATACTCACTCACAGTAAAGGAAACTTGATGCATTGCTCAAAATTTCTACAATTGGTATCAAAATTTTGATCAACAATAAAATGGTTTAAGTCAAGTTGGGGTGATTTGGCAAAAATCAAATTAAGCTTGAATCGTGATTAGAGGCTGTTAGTTTCTGATATTCTGTGCTTTAATTGAACTACTTAATCATATCACAAAAATACTTGAATGTGTGTTATTAGATTTATGTGGACAACAATACCAATGACCGACTTATCGCCAGTCATAATATCGCTGAAATACAAAACTGCGATGGAAGGGCAATTTGGTCAATATGATTCTCTGCTTAAACTCATCAAAAATACAAAAATATGTACTGTTTTTGATAAAATCATTGAAAAATACAAAAAGATTGTCTATTTTCTTTTGTAAATACCTTCTTTAATTTCCTACAAAATACCAAAAATATTTTCGTCTTCTTTGTACAAAATACTTAAATAATTTTAAGTTATGTTTCGGAAAGCTGAAACATTCTTAACGTATTTGGTTGTCGGGATAAAAGGGTTTCTCGATAACCTAATTTATTTATTTAATTCTTTAATTAATTCATTAATTTATTCATTTAATTATTTAATTTAAAAAATTAAATAAAAGAGTTTATTTCGTTAAAATCCAATTCGTTATTTATGGATAACGAACTAGGTGATTCATAGCGAACTAGCTTCTGGTTCGCTAACCTAATTCGCTTCCGCACTCTGTAACGAATCATCCCTTCGTTATTCATATTTAACGAATCATGACACGAATCATGTCTTGATTCGCTACCTTTAATTTAACGAATCATGACACGAATCTTGTCTTGATTCGCTACCTTTAATTTAACGAATCACGTAGCGATTCGCCAACATAAGGTAACGAATGAGTTAGCGAATGGGCTAATTCGTTAACTTTAAATTACACGAATCGTCTGATTCGTACAAGTGTACCTAGGGTTTTGTGCACTGTTATATAAGACAAGAAAACGAACAGTCTTCCACTGTTCGCCTTCTTTCTTCATTTTTAAGAAACCTGTTCAAATTCTCTCTGAAATTTCGACTTTCTTGTTCGAATAATTCAAGGACATATTTGAGTTTCTAAGGTATAGCTGATTATGGTGATATCATTTTCGTCAAAAATGGCTATGTGTTGATAGTTAAATTATGAAATTATAAGAGTTTAAGGGTTTCTGGTATTTTAAAACCCATTTGTGTGTAATTTATGTTAATACCTGTATGTTTTTGATGTCATTGTGATCGGAATCATATTCTGATACCCTTGGTGGGCTTCAATCATGAATTGATTGTTGTTTGCCGGGTTAATTATTGTTTGATGACATTGGTGTTTACTGTGGGTTCGTCTAACCTATGTACTTAGAGATTTTGAGTCTTAATCTCATTCATCTTCGATTACAAGTGTAATTCTGAGTACAACGAGCTCATTAGCGTGATGATTCGACGATAGTTATGGCCTAATTGTCTGGGTTCATCCTGTTGACTATCTGTGTTCATCCTAATTTTGACCTTGACTTTGTGAAGTCAAAAAACAAGTCTTAATTATGACCATTCGTTAGTCTTAGCGAATTGGAAGTGTTTCGTGTCCAATTCGTTAAGATTTTACACGAACTAGCTTAGCGAATAAGATGTTACACGAATCAGATTTTGATTCGCTTAAAATATAACGAACTAGTGTGTAGTTCGTCAAAATTAAATAGTGATTCGCTATGTTCAGTTCGTTAAGGTATTTACTTGATAGCGAATCGCCTGATTCGTTATCTCATTGTAACGAATCATTGTGATTCTTAATGAATGACATTTATTTAAAAAAAATTAAATAAATTAATTTTAATATTCATTTAATTTAATTAAAGGATTTAAATCGTTTAATACGCGTAACTAGATTAATTACACATATCTTTTGATTATATATTGTGATATCTATTCTCATATTCGTTTTTATTTATACAGTAAAACATGGCTGATCAAGAACAACAAAATCAACCGCCACAGGAACAACCTCCACAAGAACAACCACAACAACAAGATCAACATGCTGAAGTGATCTTATTGCCGTTCGATAAGAAGCACAACATTTGTGCTTATGTTGAGCAAGATGTGACTGACTTGAGAACGTTTGGAGCTATGTTGACTTTCTTACGACGTTCGAAGATGCATTATGCAATCACTGCTAAACCTAAAGTGTATCTTAGTATAATCAGACAGTTTTGGAACACGGCAGACTTTGTTGAGGAAAATAATTGGGTTCGAGCTACAATTAATCAGATCCCTATTACGATTGATGTTGAGGTCATTCGTCAGGTACTTCAATTTAACGATAATGATGATTACCCGAGTGAATTTGACAGGACATTGGTTAGGGGTTTATTCACACGCTTGAATTATGGGGGTGATATTCGTAAGTCTATGTTGAACAAGAATGGATTGTGTCCACCTTACAAGTATCTGCTGCATGTTTTACTTCATTGTATGAGTGGACGTCGCGGTGGTTTTGATGAGTGTAGACTAAGTTTGCAATCGGCATTTGTTGCTCTAATCCTGAACAAGCCCTTCAACTATTCAGAACTCATCTTTGATCATCTGAAAGAGCAAGTTCTGCAAACTCTACCGTCAAAGAAGTTCTTAATGTATCCACGCTTTTTACAACTAATTATTCAGGATCTGATACCGAATTTGGTGATTGATCGATCGTTGGTGAACGATGTTCTTGATATGGAACATATGAAAGCTGAAACGGTGCATCGTATGTTAATCTATAGAAAAGACAAGCCACAGGATAAACGGATGATTGGTCATATAATCAATCCGGATTACGTATGTCCTCCTAATGAGCACTGGATCCATGATGATTCGGACTCCGAGCGTGAAGGGGGAGAAGATGGGAACAATGATGGTGGAGATGATGATGGTGACAATGATGATAATAATGGTGATGGTGGAGCTAGTGAACGAGCTCTGAAAGAACAACAAGATGCAGTCGATGCTGCTCTAGCTGCCACCATGAAAGCTCAGCTAGAAAGAAAACGAAAGGGGAAAGCTGTAGCTACTGGTGAACCATCAAAGAAGCCCCGTGTGTCTGCTGGGGCTGGGGTAATTATTGGAACTCCACCACCACGTCAATCAACTACTCAAAGCTCGGCGGTACCGCTAACTACTAGCACTCTGATGCTTACCTTGACGACGACGGTGGTGTCACATGAGAGGCTCGGTCTTATTCCTCAAATGGCGTTGACCGAGATACCGAGGCCTCCTGCTGTGTTCTCTACAGTATCTTTCACCACATCAATGAGACCTCCTCCTCTGCCAACAACTAATCTTCCTCCACCTCCGCCTAGTGATGTATCTTTTATGAGGATTACTCGACCTCAAGGACCTGTTCAACCTATTCATCCATCTGTATACAATTTGCCACCAGGTCGTCAAACTGAAATGCTGCTAAATCTGCTACATCTATATGAATATCAAATGGCAGCTGACCGTCAAACTCAAGAAAGACTTATGGAGAATCAAATACGAATGATGAGTTATATTTCTTTCTGTCAGAAGGAGACTAAGTCGTTACGTACGATTGTTGTGTCTCAGGGGGTGAAATTAAAGGAACAAGAAGAGTTAATTTTACAATTAACTTGTAAAGAAGATGCCCTCAAGAAACACAAAAATGACGATGATGATCCTGACGAATCTGATGCAGGAGGTGAGCCTAAACAATCGCATGGTTCATCCTCTGGTGCAGGTGTTAGTGGCGCTGATGATTTGAACAAGCAGATAATTATCTATCAAGATCCAACAGCTGCCAAGCTAATAGAAATGATTGAGGCTAACACGATGATATTTATTGATGGATCAGGGGGGGTTAGAAGTGTGGTGAACAGAGATGAGATAGAGGTCAGTGAGTTTACTGTTAGATCTTTGACACGGGAGCAGATTTCGATTATGCTTGGGCTGAATGACGATCAGTTGACTGCTTTAGAGACTGAGCCCGATGTCGAAGTGATTAATGAGGAAGAAATGGAAGTTGATCCGTTATTTATGGATACGGATTTTATTTATGAGAACGAGGAGATTGAGATGGAGGATGTGACAGCTGAAGAGTACCCGGACTTGTATCAACACGCAAACGTTGATCAAGGTGCTCCGGTATTTCATGAAGATTTAATTAAAAAGACTGAGGATGAACTAGAAAAGGTTGTGCAGCGAACAGTTCCTTCACTCAAAGAAGTTACAGATGATGACATAGAGAGATGGTTCAAAAGTCAGAAAGTGGGTAAGATTATCAGTGCTTATCGGTATGTAGATCAAGAAAGAAAAGATACCGCTGAGTGGTTTCATCAACACTTACTGTTCGAGGTCAATCATGGCTTCAAATTCTTCAAGCCCCAGGTCCCAAGACGTAAGCGCATTGACGAGATTGATCCAAGGACCGGCTGGAAGAAACTTGTCTTGAAAGTGAAGCCGCCAAAGACAATGAAAAAGGTTCCTGTGAAGACAATGCCTCAAGATATTTATCTGTCTTTCAACAGTTGGTACTATGACAATCGTACTGGCGAGGCCGTTATTGTTTGTGGTCGAGGACTGCAGACCGAGCTCATCAAGATAATCGACCCGATGTGGTTGGTTAATTTATCAGAGACAGACAACGACGTGCTATACAGGAAGCATATTTTGTTTGAACGCCAAGAAGATTACGACCTGGCTATGCAATTCCAACGAGTCGTTCGTGTGTGTCACGAACATGGAATTCATATTTGCAGAGACTGGCAGTCCAAGCGCTTCAAATAAGTTAAAGACAAAGAGCTCAAGACGAGGGGGTGTCTGTTAGTGCACGGTTTTGCATCTGGAGTCTTTGTATTTATCGTTAATGTTTATTTATCAATTAATGTAATACTTAATGTTTATATTTAACTAGTTCGTTAAGGTTAAGCCTAGTTCGCTAGGAATGTTAGCGAACTAAGACTAGTTCGTTAAGTTAAGTCTAGTTCGCTAGGAAAGTTAGCGAACTAAGACAGTATAATGTATTCCCTCCTGATTTGTTAGGGGATGTTAACGAATCAGGAGGCGGTTCGTTATGATAAATTATGTAACGAAGGGGAAGCTGGTTCGCTAGGGGATGTTAGCGAACCAGGTTGCCTTCTATATATAGTGAACTACTGTTCACTTTAATTTAAGTTTTTGAGAGAAAAGTTTTGAAAGGCTTTGCTGTCCAGATCTCTCTCAAGCTTCACCTAATATTATACTAACATTATTGATAACTTATTGATAATATATACATATATATACAACACTGAATCGATGTTAATTATGAGCTAGATCCTTACTCGTATTAATCTTATATACACAGATCTGAGATCTGTTTATTGTTACTGATTGGTGATACGGGAACCAACAGTTTGTTTCCTGATTAACTAGAACTCAGTCAGCGTAGCTGACTTTTAGTATGCACATAGGTAAATAGACTGAAGCAGCTAGCTTCAGGGAGACACATGGCGGGAACTGAGAAAGCTGGCATCTGAAGATTTGTCATGATGTTTTATATTTTATGTTTTGTTTAAAGGACAATTTATGAATGTTTCTAATGAATGGTTGAATTTTATTATTATTCCGTGAAAGTTTAAATTAACCCTGATAAATAAAATTGTGTATATGAGTAAATTCAATGCCAAAGTATGGCACCAGGATCAGGGCCTTACAGTTTATATGTGAAGATTCTAAGTCATAAGTAGCTGCAGAAAGAAGAAGGAAACATGTTAGCACCAAATCAGTAAGATCAGCCACAAGTAAATCTGAACGGATAGTTGAGTTATAACGGGAGTTGGTCGGGTACAGAAAAGATACGAAGAAGGAGGTTGGTAAATTCGGGGTGAAATTCCCGTTTCTGAGGATTGTGGTGAACTCGGGCACAAGGCAGAAAATTTGTCCCGAGTATGATGATGAAGATGAGGATCTCGATGAGGTTAACTATGCTTAAGGGGATTCGAAAGGCGAACCCAGGCCTGAGGAACCACCCGAACTTTAGATATTGGAATGCAGCTACCCAGTCAAACCCGAATTTTCAGGGTTCAAGCCAGAACCGACAACAGGGAAATTACCGCCAACTCGCCAAGGCGGTTATCAGTAGAGTCTATATAAACGGAACAGTGGTCGGGGCTAAAACAAAGACGGTAATCTGGATAACAGTTCATCAAGTGGCCATAATCAGGACCAACAGAAATGGCCTTCGGGAAATACAGACGAGTCGGTGCACTCAAAATAATTGGAAACTTTGTTGGGGCTAGGGATAGAGAATCAGAAAGATACTCAGAGGCAGTTGGAGTTAAGAGATAAATTTTCTGAAGCAATGGCAAAACAAATTGGTCAGCTAGCATCCGACATGGCTAAATTGTAGAAAAGTGTGGGTCAACTATCGAGTGACACCACAGTAAACCCACAAAACTTTTGTTCAAGCACTGAGAAAGGAAACAATGTGCACATCAATGCGGTAAGTCTTTTACCTAATCTTGAAATTTCTAGTGTTGAAGTTGATTCACCACCGTAGTTTGTTGAGGAAGTGGTTGAAGATGTTAGCGATGATAGTATTTGTGTTAGTCAAAATGAAACAATTTTCCAAAATAATTCAGAATTCAAATCAAATGAGACATCTTTTTGTAAAAATTGTTCATGTGATAAACGATTAATGGGTAAATTGACCAACATAAAAGTTGATGAGGTGGAGAATAACATCACCTCAAATAAGCTCCAAGACCAGGGAGTGCCACTTTTATCAATTCAAATTGGGGAATTTAAAGCTGCTCGGGTACTTCAAAATCTTGGAACATGTGTTAGTATCATGCCCAGTAGTTTATATGATTAGTATGGACTTGGCTCGTTAGAAAGGGTAAACACCACCGTGGTGTTGTCAAACCAAACTCATACACTCCCTCGGGGCATGGTGACTAATGTAATGGTTCAGGTGGAGGAATGTTGCTACCCGGTTCACTTTCTTGTACTTTACTATGCTAAACGTGTGAATAATACATAACCGCAAGTCGTAATGGGTAGGTTATTCCTTGCTATAGCACATGCGGTAATTGATTGTGCTAAGGGGGTTTTGGGAATCAAGTGTGGAGACCGTGATAAATGGTTATCATTTTTTGAAAATGCTACTAACCCTCTAATTGACAAGTGTGTAATCTTGGACAAGGATCGCACAAAAGAGGAATGTTTGTATGATTGACAGGTTACATAAGAAGGGATTTGAGAAACAACAGAGTAAGAAGGTGGTAAAGAAAGGTAGTCGGCCAAGGAAGAAGAAGAAGGTGAGACATCCACCCAACCAAAATGATTGAGAGTGAAGATTGAGGATGCTTGGGCCAGATCCTAGTCTATTGGAAGACTGGCAGCAAACGATTGAAGAAAAGTGTGCTTATAATGAGAAGGTTGCATGGGAGCGGGCCAGCCGCCCACCTTGAATGCCATAAAAGTTTCAAAAGGGTGGTAATTGTACATTTTGTATATTTTTAGCTTGTATTTTGTTTTAGTTTTTATAATACTAATTGTATTTCAAGCGTACCATTATAGCAAACGCAAAGTGTGGGGATACCGCATGATAAAAGTTGGGATTTTGATGTGTTCGGTATAGTTTTTTTTTCAGAATACGAGGTTTCATTTAAGCTACCCAGAGTGCTTTCAGGTTTTTTTGTCGTGGTTAATCCAGGTACGTGTATATTTTGTTGTATTTGGAACTTTGTGGATGTAGTTAACTATAAACCCTCACGAGACATTACTCGTCCACCCGGGCTACCGGGGGGTTTAAAGGGCTTTTTGCATACGTTAATTGCAATCGTGATTCCTACGAAAGTGAGTTAGGTCTTTTAACATTTTTTAACTCATTTACCAAAATTTATTATGAAACTAACTAATTCGGCTCGATAATCGTCTTATAAAATTAATAAAAAAATCATTTATGCAAAATTCTTAAAAGACCTAAATCTTACACTTGTGAGAAGCTTGCTTCTACACGTCGATATTTTTTGCAGATTCTGTTATGGTATTTGGGGAGACGAGTGCTCATGAGTGTACACGAGAGTTTACGAGCCATGATGAACATGCATTGTCATTCTTATCAGGCGATTTCAGTTTCATAATTTATTTTATTATTTTAGTTTGAGTGTTAGAAGTGTAATTGTAAATTTCGTGTGAGAACCATCACATTAAAGCCCCAGTTTTAAATTGTTAAACAGTCACTTTCAACCTTGTCCTCAAAATGTTCTTTAAATGGTTCATATTTTTAACATTGAGGACAATGTCAACCTCAAGTGTGGGGATGGGGGAAAATTATAAATTTTAGCCCGATAGTACCTGAAGAGTGTTCAGACACCAAAGTTGTTAAATGTTAATTATTGTCAAGTTATAGGTTTCTGGTCATGGTTGGTTTTTCAGCTTCTTGATAGTTTTTCTAACATTTTTTTTCAAAAAAGAGAAGTTGAAAATGGGGTCGTTTAGAGGGGGGGATAACGAGTTAAGGGAACGGATATAAATGTTTCGTATCGGTAGCCCGTATTTCCAGACATATTGTGATATGGCCCTTTTAATTTGGTTCTCTCTCTCTCCGTACAATTCCAAACGGTAACAACCACCACTCCCCCTCATCCTCCGGCCATTCTCAGGCCAACATCTTCGTACAGGCCACCACTCCTACTCCGGCCACCACCCCTACTCCGGTCATTCTTAGGCCAACACCTACCTCCGGCCAATTTTGGTTGGTCCGATCAAGCTTTCATAGAATATTCCACCGACATTACTGAACACACCGTAACACTACGGTGTTCTTCAAACACCCAGATCCGGTGGTAGTTGGAGCATATCTTTGTTTTACAAACACCCAGATCCGGTGGTAGTTGGAGCATTATTTCCTGAGTGCCCGGAGGTAGTTGGAGTTTTCCGACGACTGGCAGTTGCACCTCCGGCGGCTTTCCGTTGGTCTTAGTGGATTGCTTGATTAGATACGTGGGTTACAGATCCGACATCATCTCCGGCAGCAAACTCCGGCTTTCCACAACACCACAAATTCTTTCTCTCCTTTCCTACTCGTTTTTATTATTATTATTATTATTATTATTATTATTATTATTATTATTATTATTATTATTATTATTATTATTATTATTATTATTATTATTATAGTTATTATCATTATTAGTAGTAGTATTACTACCCATTATTATTATTATTATTACTATTATTATTATTATTGTTACCCATTATTATTATTATTATTATTATTTTGCTTGTTTGAGGGATTAGTTGCAACCATAGAGCGTAGGAACCATGACTATTATTTGACACGATATCCTGAAACGATGGGTGTAGGAACGGGTAAAGATAGGGAGCATATATTGCGTTTGGCTTCTTGGAATGTAGGAACACTAAATAGTAAGTTGCTAGAATTGGTAGATGTGCTTAAAATACGTGGGGTTCAGATAGCATCTCTCCAGGAGACAAAGTGGAAAGGGCATAGAGGGGCTGAGTGTAATGGGTATAAGTTGTCGTACTCGGGTTCTGATGGAGCTAGGAATGGAGTGGGGTTCTAGTGGCTAAGGAACTACACACTAGTGTGGTGGAGGTGATAAGACATAATGACAGGATTATTGTACTGAGATTAGTACTAGGAGATGAAGTAGTGGCAGTAGTGTGCGCCTACGCGCCTCATGTGGGCTTAGGGGACCAGAAAAAGAGAGAATTTTGGGATTGTCTAGACGTAGTGGTAGGGGGCATTCCTAGGGGTGAGAGGATTTGTATATGAGGGGATTAAATGGACACATAAGAAAGGCTAACGATGGTTTTCAAACCGTTCATGGGGGTTTCGGTTTTGGTGATAGAAATGAGACCGGGACAGAACTCCTAGAGTTTGCGGTGGCCCATGACCTAGGAATTATAAATTCTTATTTTAGGAAACAAGACCCTCAGTTGATCACTTTTAGCAGTGGCGGACGCAACACGCAAATTGACTACCTTTTGATGATGCAAGGAGACCGACGTTGGTGGAAGGACTGCAAAGCCATACCTGGGGAGACAGTGGTGGCTCAGCATCGACTGTTGGTGACAGATATAGGCTTCAGAAATAAGCTGACTGTTCATGAGAAGAAAGGTACACCTAGAATTCGATGGGCAAATTTGAGGGACGAAAATCTCCTACTGTTTAAGGATAAACTCAGACTGCAGACGCATGCTAGACTAAATGGGGACTCAAATCATATATGGGAAGCTATGGCTACAAAGATCATTCAAATAGCAAAGGAGACTCTCGAGGTCACAACAGGAAAGACAGGTGGGCATAAGGAGTCTTGGTGGTGGAACGAGGCTGTACAAGATAACATAAGGGACAAACAAGGATGTTTTAGGGAGCTTATGAGGTGCAAGAATGAGGAGGAGCGCGTAGAGTTGAGGGAGACCTACAAAACGGCCAAGAGAGAGGTGAATAAGGCAGTGGCGGAAGCAAAGAACGCGGCTTATAAACGGATGTATGAACGTTTAGAAACAAAAGAGGGGGAACATGCTATTTTTAAGATTTCCAAAGCCAGGGAGCGTAGAAGGCCAGATCTAGGGCCAATAAAGTTCATAAAGGATACAGATGGGCATGTAGTAGTCAAGGAGCAGGACATCAAGCTAAGATGGCAAACCTATTTCCACAATCTTTTCAACAATGGGAGAGCTTACCAAGAAGAACGTGACAACACAACCTCCCAACAACAACAACCGAATAACTGCTACTGCCGACGGATCACACGAGAAGAGGTGCAGACTGCACTGAGGAGGATGGGAAGGGCTAAGGCGGTTGGCCCAGACAACATACCCATCGAGGTGTGGAAGTGTTTGGGAGAGGAAGGGGTCATGTGGTTAACTACTTTGTTCAATAGTATCCTTAAATCTGGTAAGATGCCAGACCAATGGAGGAGCAGCATTGTAGTTCGTATCTATAAGAACAAAGGAGACGCCCAATGTTGTGGTAACTACCGAGGAATCAAATTACTAAGTCATACTATGAAGCTATGGGAAAGAGTGATCGAGGTTAGACTTAGACGAGAAACTCAGGTTACGGTGAACCAATTTGTATTCATGCCGGGGCGTTCTACCACAGAGGCAATACACCTTATAAGAAGATTGATGGAAAAGTATAGAGAGAAGAAGCGAGACCTGCATATGGTGTTTATTGACCTAGAAAAGGCCTACGACAGTGTGCCGCGACAGGTGCTTTGGGAGTGCTTGGAGAGTAAAGGAGTACCCAGGAAATACATAGAGATAATTATGGATATGTATACCAGGAGTGCAACAATTGTCCGTGCGCCAATGGGTGATACTGATTTCTTCCCCGTAGAGGTAGGTCTTCACCAGGGGTCAGCGCTGAGTCCGTTTCTTTTTGCAATAGTCTTGGACGAGTTGTCAAAGTCGATTCAAGGGACGCTCCCATGGTGCATGATGTTCGCAGACGATATTGTGTTACTTGCTGAGAGAAAACAAGATCTAAATATGAGACTCGAGGAGTGGCGTACAAACTTAGAGACAAAAGGTTTAAGGATCAGTCGATCTAAGACGGAGTACCTACACTGTGCTTTTGGAGGGGAAAATGACAATGAGGACACACAGATTACCATTGAAGGGCAGGTGGTTCCGCGGGTAACGAGGTTCAAGTATCTAGGATCTTTTGTTCAGAGCGATGGAGAATTAGACAGTGATGTGACCCATCGAGTTCTGGTAGGATGGGGTAGATAGAAAGCAGCCACAGGTATATTGTGTGATAAGAGTTTCCCAACTAAACTAAAGGAAAAATTTTATAGGGTTGCAGTTAGACCTGCAATGCTATATGGAACAGATTGTTGGGCCATCAAGAAGGCACAAGTGCGGAAGTTGGAGGTAGCAGAAATGAGAATGCTACGTTGGATGTGTGGGCACACAAGGTTAGACCGAATAAGAAACGTTGTGTTTCGGGAGAGATTATGGGTAGCGAACATAGCAGACAAGATAAGAGAGTGGAGATTGAGATGGTTTGGACATGTGAAGAGAAGACAAATGACGAATCCTGTTAGATCAGTAGAAAACTTTACTATAGAGGGGAGAAGGGGTAGAGGACAACCTAAATTGACTTGGGATGAGAGGATTAAGCAGGATTTGATAGACCTAAACCTCTCCGAGGACATGGCTGAGGATAGGAATTCTTGAAGAAGTAGAATTAAAGTTAAGGATTTTTAGGGAGAAAGGAATACCCAAAGGTTTCTATTTACCTTATTTTAGGCACACACCATAATAATATTCTCTCTACATAAATAGTATTAATATTATTATTATTATTGTTATTACTATTATTATCATCATCATCATCATCATCATCATCATCATTATTGTTATTATTACTACTACTACTACTGTTGAACTCTGATTTCCTTTGTATTGCTTCATACATATGTATTTTAGAGCTGAGGGTCTCTCTAGAAGCCACCTCTTTATCCATGTGGATAGAGGTACCATGTGCCTACATCCCACCCTCCTCAGACCCTACTTATAGCTATGCTATTGGTGGGACCTCACTGGGTATGATTGAGTGATTGATTGATTGATTGATTGATTGATTGATTGATTGATATATATATATAACATGTCTTATCATTTATTGAGGGAAACCGGTATGTTTCACAGAATTAGAACTTGCTTGTCATATGCTTATCGAAATCTTAATATCACCACCTGTATGGAGATTAGGACTTTAAAAATCCCGTACATATATTTCCACACTAAATAAAATCCTTGCCCGACATTATCCCCCTAGGAGCCCATTTGGACCATATCCCTTTTCATTTGCTAAACCAAACATACACACCATTTTAGCCTTGGCCTTTATTTTATTTTTACCATCTGTGATGAAATCCAGTTCATTATGTAGTTGTAGATTTATTTTATAGTCAGTTGTAGAGCATAGTACAAAATGTACATATGTCTAAGTCAGTTATATATAGTTTGTTCAGATTTATTTATCAGTTTGGTTAAAAAATCAGAAAAAGCCAAAAAGAAATTTTCAGTTATGATTCAGTTGTCTTTAAACACCAGTTTGGTTATATTTGAGTTGTTTTATTAGTGTATTTATATAAACTGGGTTTCATCCACCTTAGTTACTAAACATGCCTAATTCGCACCCAAACCTAAGCCTCAGCAAAACCCTTAGTCCGAGTCCTTATGCAACCGGTGGATAATGGGTGGAGATATGACTGATCTGCAAGCTTATTAAATTGTGACTAATATTTGGTATTTGAGGGCAAAGACATATACTAGCACATTTTTACTAGTTCAAATATTTAAACCGAGAGGAGTGTTGATAGTATGAGGGGTATGGACATGTATGCCTTAACCGGAAACAAAGTACACTCGGCTGGGCGGCTCTATTATTTTTGACATGCTTATGATGGAGTTTGATGTTTACTTCAGAGTTTGCTTGAGGACAATCAAAGGATAAGTGTGGGAATGTGATGGCCGATTATTTTGTACATATTTAGCTAGTTAATTATATAGTTTTATTTGGTTATTTGTACGAACAATGGTAATTCATATGTGTTTATTATGTCACAGGTCACATGATATTAATGCGGTTAATTTGGACTTGTACGTGTTTGTTTCTCTGAATTAACACTTAATGATTAACAGATCTTGGATCTGATCTATAATATTAACTCTAAACTCGGATCTAGCTCATTATCATGATTGATTATCTGTTATGTATGTGTATTTATTATCAGTAATATGTATATTATTAATAATCTTAATATGAAGATTGAGAGAGAAATCGGACAGAATTCGTTAATTAAATCTCAAAACTTTTTTTAACTTAATTGTGAACAGTGTTCACATATAAATAGAAGATGGACCTAGTTCGTTAACATCCCCTAACGAACTAGAGTCCACTTCGTTACATACATTAAACGAAATAAACTTTAACGAATCACCCCCTGATTCGTTAACATCCTTAAAAAATCAGGGGAGACTTAACTTAGATCTAGTTCGCTAAACATCCTTAGAGAACTAAACTCATACATTAACGAACTATAAGATAAATTAATTGTTTATTAAATTAAACAAAACGACAAATACATTTAATGATAAATACAAAGACTCAAAACGCAAAACCATGCACTAACAGACACCCCCTCGTCTTGAGATCTTTGCCTTTGATCTTCACTTGAAACGCTTGGACTGCCAGTCTCTGCAGCTATGAATCCCGTTCTCATAACAAACACGCACAACGCGTTGGAATTGCATAGCCAGATCATAGTCTTCATCGCGCTCAATCAGAATCTTGTTCTTGTGTAGCACGTCATTGTCGGTCTCAGTTAGATTAACCAACCACATCAGATCGATAATCTTGATAAGCTCAGTCTTCAGTCCTTTACCCAGCACAGTGACGTCCTCGCCAGTACAATTGTCGTAGTACCAGCGGTCGAACGAAAGATGCATGTGTTGGTGCATCGTCTTTACCGGCACCCGCTTCATCGTCTTCGGCGGATTTACCTTAAGAACAAGCTTCCTCCAGCCCGTCCTTGGATCAATTTCATCAATCCGTTTACGTGTAGGGACCTGGGGCTTGAAGAACTTGAAACCATGATTGACCTCGAACAACAAGTGTTGATGAAACCACTCAGCTGTCCGGTCACCACCTCGATTGATAAACGGACGACACGCGAGGGTACGAACATCCCAACGCGGTAAGGTAAGAACGTCCATTATCTTCTCGTAGTACTGGATTACCTTTTCCCATTTAACTATACATACCTTAAGATCATAATCATATAACCAGGAGACAATATCACCATGAACCTTTGATACAGTCTTGAATGACGTCACTTGGTTGGCTTTGATCCAGGCTGCAGCTTCATCTTTTCGCTCTTGATCAACATACCCATATGCCTTGATAATCTTACCCACTTTCTTATAACTGAACCATTTAACAATATCAGCATCGGTTAAGACTTCAAGTGAATTAAATACTGCATCAGCTGCCTGTTTACCCTTAGATGCCTTTACCAAATCATCCTCAGCAGCTTTAAACGTTTGCTCATCGAATACTGGAGCACCTTGATCAACATTTGTGTGTTGAAACAAGTCAGGATACTCCTCAGCAGTGACGTCTTCTACCCGAACTTCCTCATCTTCATAAATAAAATCCGTATTAATTTGAATCGACGGATCATTTATTATGCCTTCCTCATTCACCACCTCAACGTCAGGCAGTGTCTCTAACACGGTTAACTGTTCATCATTTAACCCTAGCAGTATAGAAATCTGCTCTCGTGTTAGAGACCTATCAAAGAACTCACCAACCTCAATGTCATCCCTGTTCACCACACTACTAATCATTCCCGATCCATCCACAAATATGACGGTATTGGCTTCAATCATTTCAATCGGTTTGACAGCTGTATGGTCCTTATAAACAATAATCTGCTTATCTGAATCACCACCACCACTAGTACCTGCACCGGAAGATGAGCCGTGCGCTTGTTTAGGCTCACCTCCTGCACCAGACTCGTCAGGATCTTGGTCATCATTCTTGAGTTTCTTCATGCATCGTCTTTGCATGTTAACTACAAAATCAGATCCTCCTGTTCTTTGAGTTTCACCCCCTGAGACTCAACAATCGCACGAAGCTCTTTCGTCTCCTTTTGACAGAATGAAACATAACTCATCAGCCTTCTTTGATTCTCCATGAGACGTTCCTGATTCAGACGGTCAACAGGCATCTGATTCTCATACAAGTGTAGCAAGTTCAATAACATGTCTGTCTGACGATTCTGTGGCAAGTTGTACAAGGATGGGTAGACAGGTTGGATTGGTCCTTGAGGCCTTGTAATTCTCATGAACGAGACATCACTAGGTGGAAGAGGCCTCATAGACGGTGTTGAGACGAGGTTGTCCGAGGTGGTGGAACGCCAATAATTACACCAGCTCCAGCAGATACACGTCTTTTGGCTGGAACTTCAGAAGCTGGTGCTTTCCCTTTTCTTTTTCTTTCACGTTGAGCTGCAATTGTAGCAGCTAACGCGGCATCAACTGCAGCTTGTTGTTCTTGAAGAGCTGCATCACCAGCACCACCACTACCATCACCACCTTCATCACCATCATCATTATCATCATTCCCACCTTCTCCTCCCTCACACTCGAAATCCGAGTCATCGTGGATCCAGCGTTCATTGGGAGGACATACATAATTAGGGTTAATAATATGACCAATCATACGTTTATCCCTTGGTCTCTCCTTTCGATAAATCGACATTCGACGCACGGTATCAGCCTTCATGTGTTCCATAGGAAGCACATCATTCACTAAAGTCTGATCAAGAACCAAATTGGGTATCAAATCTTGAATAATCAGTTGCAGAAATCGTGGATACATTAAAAATTTCTTCTTCTGAGCCGTTTGCTGAACTTGTTCTTTCAGATGATCAAAGACCAGCTCTGAGTAGTTAAATGGCTTGTTTAGGATAAGTTCCACAAAAGCCGATTGCAAACTGCTTCGGCATTGATAAAATCCACCACGACGACCACTCATACAATGAATCAAGACATGTAACAGATACTTGTATGGTGGGCACAGTCCATTCTTGTTTAACATAGATTCATCAATATCTCCACCGTAACGTACACGTGTAAACAACCCCATGATTAGCTGCTTGTCGAGTTCACTTGGATTGTCATCAGTGTCTCCAAAACAAAGCACACGGCGAACTACTTCAACATCCATAGTAATAGGAGTCCGATTAATCGTGGCTCGAATGTGATTCTCAATCTCTACAAATTCAGCAGTATCCCAAAACTGCCTAATAATACTCAGATAAACCGTAGGTCGAGCAGTTATTGCATAGAGTATCACTAAGCGTCGTAAGAATGCCAACATGTCTCCAAACACAGCAACGTCCGCAACATCTTGATCAACATAAGCACAGATGTTGTGTTTTGTGTCATATGGTAATAAAATTACTTCTTGTTGTTCTTGTTGTGGTTGCTCTTGTGGTGGCTGTTCTTGTTGTGGAGGAGCAACGGGTGGATCTTGATCCATTTAATCGGCCATTTCTCTAAACAAATATGGGCAAATATAAGTAATGTGAAGAGTTACTATACATGGAGCACTTATATATATATATATATATATATATATATCAATAGATGGTGTATTTAAGTTTATATGTCGTGTGTAATAGATATATCAACGCGTTTCGACGTTTGGAATAATTTATTAATTACAATATTTGAAATTAATTAAATAAGTATATGTCAAATGTCATTCGTTATCAAAACAATCTGATTCGTTATAAAAAAAAATGTAACGACATAACTGATTCGCTATCAAGTAAATAATTTAACGAAGAAGACACAACGAACTAACTATTAATAATAACGAACTAAATTCTAGTTCGTTCCAAATTGACGAATCCACAATTGATTCGTTGAGAGAGTGATTCGCTGATCTAATTCGTGTGCTACATTAACGAATTGGACACGAAGCAGTTCCAATTCGCTAAGGTAAACGAATGGTCAAATTTAGACTTAGTCTTTGACTCTCATAGTCAAAGTCAAAATTAGATTAAGAATACTAAAAGTCAACAATATGAATCCAGTATCAATTAATCCATAATCATCGTTGAATAACCGAATCAACAGGCGTATCGATCTCGGAAACACAATACAAAGCACACGGTGTTTAAATTGAGGTTCAACACCATGAAATAAGTTAGGTTAATCGGAGTTTTAACAGAGCATAAACACCCGAAACCATAAACACTCAATTGACCTGGCAAACAAAAATCAAACCCTGGTTAAAGTCCACCAAGGGTCTCGGAATCACATTCCGATCACAATGAAATATAAATACACTATACCAACACAGTATGACATTGATTAAGCAGAGTTTTGAAAGCCCGTAAAACCCTTATTAAAAAGTTACATAATTAGTCTATCAACACAGTTTCATTTTTGACGAAAATCACAAAGAAGTGATAATCTATACCTTAGCAACACAATGGTATATTCAAAAGTTCGAATTTCAAAGGTTGAGAAAATCAGAAAAATTTTGAATAGGGTGTCTTAAGGTATAAGAAAGATGAATGAATAGTAAGAGACGGTTCATTTCACACTTGTCCTTTATACCCAGACCTTGCACGCTTACCAATGTACGAATTGGCCTAATTCGTATAAGTTTTGAAATAACGAATCGGCTGATTCGTTAGCTAAACTGAGCGCATGGGATAGCGAATTAGCCATGACTCGTGGCTTGATTCGTTAAATATGTATAAAGAACTAGAATTGTTTCGTTACAGAGTGCGGAAGCGAATTAGATGAGCGAACTAGACTGTAGTTCGTTAAAGAACAATCTAATTCGTTATCCATAAATAACGAATTATAGTTTATCTAATTTTAACTTAAATAAATGAATAAAGAAATAAATAAATATTTTTATCCAATTAACTTACACGAGTTACCGAGGTTGTTTATCTCGATAATCAAATAACTTAAAAAGTTTTACGTTTATTTAAAATATCCCTTAAATAATATGTAAAAATAAAATATAAAATATTTTTGGTATTTTGTGAAAAATTAAAGAATCTATTTACAGAAATATCCGAACTAGAAAAGTAGACAATCTTTTTGTGTTTTTCTATGATTTTCAAAAGCAGTACATATTTTTGTGTTTTTGATGAGTTTGAGCAGAGAATCATATTGACCAAAATGCCCTTCCATCACAGTTTTATATTTTAGCGATATTATGACTGGCGTTAAGTCGGTCATTGATATTGTTGTCCACTTAAATCTTATAACAAGCCTTCAAGCATTTTTATAATATGATTTAGAGTTCAATTAGCGCACAGAATATCAGAAACTATCAGCCCCTAATCTCGGTTCAAGCTTAATTTGATTTTTGCCATAATCACCGCAACTTGACTTAAACCATTATAAAGTTGATCAAAATTTTGAATACCAATTGAGAAATTTTGAGCAATGCATCAAGTTTCCTTTACTGTGAGTGAGTATGCACGAGTCCATCTGTCGGCTTACATACATTGTATCCCCTGGGGTCCGTTTCTTATTGGTATTGAGACGCGCGCAAGGGAGGAACAATTGTATGACTAACAGCGGAGTTTGATCAAGTCAGTAATTTGGATTGTATGAAGTACAGCAGTGATCAAGTTTAATGACTTTGGGTTTCTCTAAAAGCAAGTGAAATATTCATGCATATGAATACCCAGATGATTAAGCCGCATAAAGACTCACAATGTCCAGAATCCTAACGCTTGTTATTTGCTTTATTGTATTTTTTGGTGATCAACAATTATAAGGCTTGAGTATGACCGGTTATTACATTTCTGTCATCCTAAACGAGACATTTGCTAGCGACCAACACCTCTTTCAATTTAGCTTTTCTTTAGGTTTATATCACTTACTTTACTCTTACAGCTTGTTTAAGACCTATCAATGCACCAATTATTAAGCACTCGGTCTTTTAAGTTTATTTCTTTCGGGATTTGGGGTCAAATAGTCAATGTACTATCATTTTCTCTTTTTGCTTCAAAAACTCAAAATTTTGAGGAGCATAAACAAAATTTAATTGCCCCAGTTAATTTAAGTTCATAAATTAATGGCTATCATGTCCATCTACAAGTAGATAACAGGACCAATACATGCAAGCATGCTTCACAAACTTAAATAACAGACATAATTTTCAGCTAAAAATAAAATAGAAAGCTTAACGAACACCCCAAGTACTTTCTATTATCAGGTAAATGGCTATCCCGAAGATTTACAAGAAATTATCAGGACCAGACATATACAAGTATATGTCTTTCAAATAGAAGTAAATGACATAATTTTCAGTGAACGTAAGCAAAAATCTTTTTGGTTTTTCTCTTTTCAAACTATAAGTACAATCTTTTTGTCTTTTCGGATTTTTCTTTATAAACAAGAAAATCACATTCTTATTGACTTTTTCAAACTTTTTATGTACAAACTCAAAACACAGTATTTTTGACTTTTCAAATATTTTTGGTTTTAAAATTAGGTTCAAGAAATTAAAAGTAAATTACAATATTTTTGATTTTTCAAAATTTTCTAATGTTTTTGGGTTTTATCTATACAAACGAAACGCGCAATATTTTTGTATTTTCTAAATTTCACCCCCTAAAACCTAAAAACAAACTAAAATATTAAACTAAAATTAACAGAAAAGACAGATAATCATCCTTGTTTTAGGGTACCAGCGAGGGTCTTCAATCCATTTAGACCAAGCAAAAATTAAAAACGTGTTTTATCAAAGGCTTTGGTAAATAGATCGGCTTTCTAAAAATCAGTATGTACTTTCTCAAGGTCAATTAATTTCTTTTCATAACAATCCCGTATGAAATGATATCGAATTTTGATACGTTTCGTTTTAGAATGTTGTACGGGATTTTTGGTGATACTAATAGCAACAGAATTATCAATCAAAATGGGAGTAGTAAGAAACTTCAAACCGTAGTCACGAAGATGTTGTTGTATCCACAAAACCTGGGAACAGCAACTCGAGGCTGCAACATACACAGCTTCAGCGGTTGAAGTAGAGACCGTTATCTGCTTCTTACACTGCTAGGAAACAAGCCGGCTTCCTAAGAATTGACATCCCGCTGTGGTAGACTTGAAATTAATCTTGCATCCTCCATAGTTTGAGTCGGAATAAGCGGTAAGATCAAAATTATCATCCTTTGGGTACCATAACCCGATGTCAGGATTTCCCCTTAGATATTGCAGAATACGCTTGACCGCTGCCAGGTGAGTCACTCGGGGACTAGCTTGGTACCTAGAACATAAACTAACGGCAAACATTATGTCGGGTCAAGAAGCAGTTAGATACATTAAAGAACCAAACATAGCACGATAGAGGGTCGGATCAACGGTATCCTCCAATTCATCCGGTGATAAATTGTGACCCACGGGAAGAGGAGTAGAAGGGATTTTTCCGGCAGTAATCTTGAATCGGCTCAAGACGTCGTCCACATATTTTGTCTGATGAATGAAGATTCCTTTCTTAGACTGATGAACCTGCAACCCTAAAAAGAAATTCATCTCTCCCATCGAACTCATTTCGAACTTGGTTTGCATTGATTTCTCGAACTCCTTACACAACGTGTCATTTGTTGACCCAAAGATTATGTCATCAACATAAATTTGAACTAGGAGAAGATCATCACCAATATTCTTATAAAACAAAGTGCAATCGACTATTCCACGTTTGAAACCATTATCCCTCAGATGGTCGGCGAGCGTGCCAAACCAAGCTCTCGGGGCTTGATGTAGACCATATAATGCCTTGTTTAATCGGTAAACACGGTCAGGATAATCAGGATCTTCAAAACCTGGAGGCTGTAAAATAAACACTTCCTCATGAAGTTCACCATTAAGAAAAGCACTCTTCCATTTGATATACTTTAATGTTCTTGTAAGTAGCATACGCTAGAAAGATTCGAATCGACTCTAATCTTGCAACTGGAGCATATGCTTCAGTGTAATCAATACCCTCTTGCTGATGAAAACCTTGCACTACTAATCGTGCATTGTTTCTCACAATTACCCCACGATCGTCTTTCTTACATTTGTATACCCACTTAGTTGGAATCGCCTTCTTGACTCTAGCAGATTTGTCGATAAGATCCCAAACACCTAAACGTGCAAATTGCTGTAATTCTTCTTGCGTGGCTTCTACCCAAGAAGGATCTTGAAGTGCCACAAAAGGAGTCGTTGGCTCAACTTGAGATAGAAAACAAGTGAATTTAGCAAGATTTACAATTCCAGATGAGTGAAACTCAGTATAAGCACATAGGGCATTATTTTCACTTGATGAAGCAACTTGATATCGTGTTTGAACTCCCACATCAAGTTCTCCAATAATATTTTCTTGTGGATGGTAATTATGAATCCTGAGAGTAGGATTGTTAGAAACAGCAACATTTTCAAATAAATTAGTGTAATGTTCACCCAATACATGGGATGAAACATCACTATCAAGTTTAATAACTTCATCCTCAACTGTATTATCATCAGATGAAGTAGAAGCATTATCAAAAGGAACAGGAGACACATTTTCAGGTTCTTCTGTTGGAGCAATGATTGGAACTTCAACATCATTGGAACTTGCAAACCTTGGAATTTATAAATGTTCTTCAAAATAAGCACGAACTAAATCTTCATCTGGATGATCGGTAGTTTGAGTAAATGAATTAAATAAGCCATCATAGTCAAACATCCAGTCGGGACCTTTTCCTTGAGTAGGAGTAGTGTACTTTTGACAGTCCACATGATACAATTATTCAACACAACCAGACATGAAATTAAACACTCGTTTCTTAGGTGATGCATACCCTAAGAAATAACCTTCAATGGCTTTTTCATAAAACTTTCCCACATCTTTTTTCAACATAGTACAAGGACACCCAAATGGTTCCAAGTACTTTAAATTAGGTTTACGATTATTCAATAATTCATAACTGGTCTTCTTGATTCTTTTAACAGTTAGAACTCGACTGAGTGTATAACAAGAAGTATTCACCACCTCATTCCAAAACTGGACTGGAAGCTTTGAATCAGCAAGCATCGTTCTAGCAGCTTCAATCAATGTTCTATTCTTTCTTTCAGCGACACCGTTCTATTGTGGTACATATGGGGTACTATATTCTCGATGAATTCCCTTTTGTAAACAAAACAAATCCAATACAGTATTTTTAAATTCAGTACCATTGTCACTTTGAATTCTCCTCACTTTCTGTTTGTATCGTGATTCGATCTTAGTGATTAAATTTTGAACGAGACCCGGTGTTTGATCTTTTTAGCTCATAAACAAGACCCGTGAATATCGTGAATAATCATCTGTAACTACTAGGCAATACCAGTCTCCAGAAATACTCACACGATTCACTGGACCGAATAAATCCATATGAAGTCGTTCAAGAGGATTAGTAATGGAATTTAATAACTTAGAAGGATGCGGCTTCTTCTTCTGTTTGCCCTTCTTGCAAGCAACACAGTGATCGGATAACTTAAAATTCTTCAATGAGACGCCCTCAACTAAGTCATTAGTCATGAGATAGTTCATCTTTCGAACATGTATGTGACCCATTCTACAATGTCATAGGATAGAATCTTTCTCGGTTGCTTTCGAGACAAAACATGTTTCGATCGATGTTGATACTTTAGAACTCATATTCAAGACATAAATATCATTTGATTGAGGTGATCGCATGACAACCATGTCCTCGGGAATCACATAACCCTGTTTTAAAATCAGACACTCTTTATCTGTAAATACTGTAGTGTATTGCTTATCACAGATTTGCGACACACTCAATAAATTATGGTCCACTTTATCACAATAGTTAACCTTCTCAAAAGTAATATGCCCATTCAAAACATCACCTTCTTGTGTAATCATACCCCCAGAATTCCCAGCAAACGCCACATAACCTCCTTGAATATTTCTCACATTTGTTAACAGGTTGAGATTTCCGGTAATATGACGAGAACATCCACTATCCATGATCCAGTTTTCACCAGATATGGTCTTGGATGTACCCTACACACAAAAGAAAATGATTAGTTCAAAAAGGCAGCCCATGCCTCAGTCTTGGGCACCTTTTGGTTTTCTTGAGAAAAATTAACCTTAGTTGCAATCAATTGTTGTTCAGCAACTTGAGAATAAGTTATAGGTTTCTTAGACTTTCGTCTTAGATACGCAGCTTGAACTACATTTGATTTAACATTTTTGCATAACGGTTCGATTGGAATAAACTTAGGTTTAACAGAACCATGAGTTTCATTCACATGAACAACTTTTTGAGGATGTACATTAGAGAACATAATATGAGTATCATCAGCATACGACACAGGTCGTTTCAGAATCTCCTTTACCAAAGGAATCGGTTTGGAATGATCCTTGATAAAAGGATGAAGATTCTGATAGTTCTTCTGGCCATAGTTTCTTACTACATGACCTTGTTGACCGCAAAGGAAACAACTTCGCATGTCAACATGATGATGTTGAGAATATTCTAAACATGTGACACAGATGATGAATGATGACTCATATTTTTGGTCATGCTCTTAGCAAAATCATCAGATAATTCAGATTTCTTTTTCAAGTAGAAATCTAAATTAGAACAGTTTGAAAAACTTTTCAACGTATATGTCCCAGTTGACTTCACAAATTGAACTTTCTTCGCTTGTTTTAAAACTTGCTTTGCTTTAGTCAATGGATCATATGGAGCTGATGTTTTCGCTTGAGCAACAAACGTTCAAGTTCACGAATCTTGCAGGTTTCATTGTGAAACACACTCTCAATCAGTTCAGCTTTAATGATACTTATTGGAATGTCTTTCTCAGTGAACATCGTGTCCATCCCCTTTAACTTAAACACACGAGCAGATGATGGCTTAGATACATTAGGATTTATGAAACGCAACAAATCCTCATCAGAAATTTTGGGTTTTTCTGGTTTCTAAGCCTTCATAGGTTTGACATTAACATGAGCATATTGTTTCACCTTGGTTGTGTGAGAACCGTACACAGCCTCCTCAAATTCATGAGGTTCACAAAGTATGTGATTAGAACTTGGAATATTCTTATTCTTGTGTATAATTTCAGGTTCGAACACATCCTCAGTGATAACTTTGTCAACATTTTCAACAAAGACTTTGTTACTTTGAACATGAGGTTTCTGAATTGAAGGTTGGGTTTTAACATTTTTAGTAGTAATTGGTTTTGCTTTTTCTGAAATCACAGGTTCTTTAATGATAACATCTTCCTCAGTAGGAGCAAAAGGATTAATTTTATAATCATTATGAAATGGTGGAGGAATCTCAACAAAACATATACCTTTCTTTGAATCCTTTTGTTTTCCAGATACTTCAGTAATTTCATTCAACAGAAAAGATGAATTTCGAAATTCACCCAATTTGTTCTTCAACTCAAGAACCTCATTTTCAAGTTCGGTTATTTTTTAACGATGTTTCAAGATTTCTTGAAACTTTTGGTCATTATGGTCATTTTCATTGATAACTCAGCTTTGAGATCATGGTTACTTGTCGACAATGCCTCAATCTTTTCACGAGATCTCATTTGAGATTCGAGAGATTGTCGATAAGTATCTTTTAGCGAAGCAATTTCTCTGACTAAATTATCATTGTGATTCTTTAAAGATTCTAACTTAGGTTTGTTAGATTCACATTCAACACAAGTTACTTTAACTGATGATGTAGCAGAAGTAGAATGACTAACCTCATTGATCTTAGCCATGCATGCAAAGACAGTTGTAGGCTTGTCACAAGAATCATCAGAATCAGATCCAGAATCATTATCAGAAGATACCTCAATTCCACTAGCATCAAGAAAATCTTGAGTCAGCCCAAGCAAAGCCAAATTAGCTTGATTATCATTACACAGTAGTCGTTGTGACCAATCATTTCCATCAGCTAACATTGCTTGTGACCCAGAACTTGATGGTATCTTCTCAGCATCATTACCTCGTGGGGTTGAAGAATTTTGATTTTGACCACGAGGACCAGTATACTCCTTTTTCGATTTGTCACATTCTTTTGCAAAATGCCTGAATTCTTGACAATTGTAACATTGCACCTTTAACTTGTCAAATACTAATTTCTTGTTTAAGGCAGGAAGATCTTTTCCGGTTCTTTGCATAAATCTTTTCAACTTACGAACAATCATTGCCATGTTTCACTTTAAATCCATGATTTCAAAGTCATCTGGATCAATCTGATCATAGTTTTCATCAGTCAGATCACTAGTAGCAATCTTGCTACTCACCAGATTTTCGTAAGACGTCATGAAAGCTGATAGAAAAGAAAAATTTTGTTCAGCTTCTTTCATGTTGACATTCCGAGGTGATACATACTGACTTGCAGTGGATGAACTTCCCGAACCAGTAGAAACATTTGGTGATCCAGATTACCAGCAGTATAAAAACATGCTCTAGGATCACTATAGATTGTTGTTTCATTTTCTTTTGCATTCTGAGTAAGAAATGCAGTAATCGGTGAAATGGTTGAACTTAGAGGCATACTACCACCATAGAAAGCAGGATCTTGACTTTCCTTGGATGATTTTTGACACTTGAGGTCATATTCACGAGCTTCAATCTTTTGTAAAACTCACTTGCAGTCAAGTCTTCATTGAAATAACTGTTTTCTTTTAATACCATTGGAAAAGTAGAGTACGAACTTGGTAGTGCACTCTTAATAGTATCAATCTTATCAACCTCAGAAATTTCCAACTTCATTTTATCCATCTCTGCAATCAAGTGATTAAATCTTGTCGTCATTTCTTCAACTGTTTCACCTTTGAGTAAATTAAAGTTTCTGAATTTAAACTTAAGCATAACCTTTTTTCTTTTAGCAGTGTTTCCCATACTTCTCATTCGGATATGTTGAAATAAAGAGGCATAAATTTTTACACTACCCACTTGGTGAAAGATATTCTCAGGTAAAGTCATAGTTAGAGTAGAATAGGCTTTTGTCTCTATCTCTAATGCTTTCTTTTCTTCTTGTGAGTATGGTGAGATAGCTTTAGGTCTGAATCCTATAGTCTCATCCCCAATCATAGGAACGTATAAACTTCATCTAAACAATATGAGCAGTCAGGATGAACTGATCCTAGATGAGCACGAAACCGGGGTTCCCACTTGGTAAAATCATTGAACTTCATCAAACGTGGACATTTCGAATGTGAACCTATCTTGGTATCAAGTTGCAACATTTGTTGCATTAACATATTCTGTGAGGCTAGTGCATACATACCAGCCATTTTTGACAAGTCTCAAAAATTGAAGGGTTAAATGTAACGAACTATGAACAGTTGTAGCGAACTGTGAACAATAAATTAACGAATCAAATCTTAACGAAGTTAAGATTGATCAGGAAGCGAATCAGAATTGAAATTAATGAATTTATCAGCGAGTCAGATGGTCAACGAACTAGTCCAACTAACGAATTGACTAAACGAATCACTAAGGACAAGCTTAGCGAATTAGAAAGTTTTCTGTAACGAATCACTAAGATAAACTTAGCAAATAAGATGACGAACTAGCTACAGTTGATAGCGAATCAGGTTGTTACAACCGTTTGTAACAAACTCTGACACCGAATGCCACGTGGCAAAGGTTGTTATAACACAGTTTCCAAGGTAAACATGTGTCACACGAATCAGTTAACACGAATCACAAATCAAGCGACACGAATCAACTAATAAGGCAAACTGTTTAACTAATTAACCAAATCTTATAACGAATTGGCTAAATTGGTTAACGAATCAAACGTGAATATGTTAACGAACTAAGGAAAATACTTAGGGAATTATAAGCATATTCAAATCTTCAAATCTTCAAAGAAGATTTCCAGAAATCTGGAAATGAAGAACATGAACCCAGAAGCATAAATTTGTAATACACACTTAATACTTAACCAAATCACACAAATCAATTACCACAATACTTGCAAACCAATCGCGAATCCAAATCAACAATTCTCGTAACCCAATTCATAAACAACCATAACCAATTGACCAAAAACCATTCTCTGTTTTTCGACCAACTCAGATTCAAACCAAACAATCCAAAACCAAACCAATATCCAATTCCAACTCACACTAACCTGTCAATACCATAATTAACTCAAATCCAATCCATTCATTTCACAATTCAACCAATTATCCTCAAATTGATCCAAATTTAATAAAACAGAGCATTAACAATACGTAATACCAATTAACAGTCCAATAACCCAAACTAACAACCAAATCAAGCGTAATTGAGCACCGAAAGCTCTGATACCACTTGTTTGTTCCTCTGAATTAACACTTAACGATTAACAGATCTTGAAAAATCAAAAATATTGTAATTCAACCATAACCTATTGACCAAAAACCATTCTCTGTTTTTCGGCCAACTCAAATTCAAACCAAACAATCCAAAACCGAACCAATATCCAATTCCAACTCACACTAACCTGTTAATACCTTAAACGAACTCAAATCCAATCCATTCATTCCATAATTCAACCAATTATCCTCAAATTGATCCAAATTTAATCAAACAGAGCATTAATAATACGTAATACCAATTAACATTCCAATAACCCAAACTAACAACCAAATCAAGCGTAATTAAGCACCGAAAGCTCTGATACCACTTGTTTGTTCCTCTGAATTAACACTTAACGATTAACAGATCTTGGATCTGATCTATAATATTAACTCTAAACTCGGATCTAGCTCATTATCACGATTGATTATCTGTTATGTATGTGTATATATTATCAGTAGTATGTATATTATTAATAATCTTAATATGAAGATTCAGAGAGAAATTGGACAGGGATTCGTTAATTAAATCTCAAAACTTTTTTTAACTTAATTGTGAACAGTGTTCACATATAAATAGAAGATGGACCTAGTTTGTTAACATCCCCTAAAGAACTAGAGTCCACTTCGTTACATACATTAAACGAAATAAACTTTAACGAATCGCCCCCTGATTCGTTAACATCCTTAACGAATCAGGGGAGACTTAACTTAGATCTGGTTCGCTAAACATCCTTAGCGAACTAGACTCATACATTAACGAACTATAAGATAAATTAATTATTTATTACATTAAACAAAACGACAAATACATTTAACGATAAATACAAAGACTCAAGACGCAAAACCGTGCACTAACATACGGGCACGAGATGAAGACCCGGGATGATGTGTGATAGTGTATAATCAAGCCTGGAGAATCTGGGTAAAATTTGATTTAGCATATCATTTGCCGAAAACATAGCCTACATATGAAGTTTTTAAAGTATAATTTGCTGAATTAGAGTATCATACTCTAATGCTAGAGTACCATTTGCTGAGCCAGAGTACCATTTGCTGAAACTAGAGTACCATATGCTAGACCAAAATAAACAACGAGGATTCGCAATTTTTAAAACCCTATATAATGATAAAATTAGGGTTTGGAGAAAAGACATCTCTGGAGGCTGGAAGCTATTCTTGGAGAGAAAAACCACTATTATTCCATCAAATAAACTCCATACTCCATGATGATTAAAGATTCCATCAACACCATGAGCGGCTAATCTTCTCGAATCATACCCGGGATGCAGAGCATTGTATTTTACAGTTTTTCTCATGTCTTAAGAACGAATTATTTGTAATTGTTAATGATTAATGTATGAGTATTGATGTTTGGTATTACTGTGCACTCAATAAATTTTAGGTTTATTTCGATCAGAACAATCAGTTTGCCAGTTTCCATGATAATTGCTTATAGGGTTGTTTTGACTAGTTTGAATATGATGAAGCATACAATTGCCCTTAGTTGAGTCATACTGGCAGGGACTGTTTGATAACCATTCCTGTGTGTTAGCGATTGTTGATGCATAAGGTTTGCCTAGTTAGTCAATCTGATTTGATTTTTGATAAGTAATGTGTTAAATGAACATGAGATTACTGTATATTTTCTTACTTTAAACCTGGTATTATTTATCTTTATTAATTGTCTAAAAGTTGATTAATTGCTTGCTTAATATTAACCCAAAACTTGTTTGCTTGTGTGATCAGCACTATAAGTTTTAACTTCATAATATAGAAATTTGTTACATGTTACACTTGCCATATACTCCTCGTAGTTCGACACCCTACTTACCCTAGCTTGCTTAGGTGATTAGGAACTTGATTTAATTGTTTTTTACTATATAGTGATAGCCTAGCATCAACTCTCCAGTAGGCCCAACTTTAGTCTTGTTCAACCACTTAACCCAACTAAGTTTTTACCATTTGGAAGATTCACAAGGTCCCATTTATTATTTTTCTTGATTAACTCTAACTCCTCTATCATGGCCTATTGCCATTCCTTTTTTCACCTGCTTCATGAAAAGTGGTAGGATTTGTAGTACTCAAGGCAAATTGACAAGTAGTGAAATCAAAATTATTATAGGAAGGAGGGTCTATCTTTTATGTTTTAGCATACACATCTTGCAAATCTTTCTCCCTTAGAGGAGTTGAAACTGACAAGTAGTGAAATACTTGTGTGGTGAGGTTATTGAAGGACGTATTGGTGGGTGTGGTGAGGTTATTGGAAGGTGTGTTAATTGGTGCGGCAGGTAAAGGTGAGCTTTCATGGAGATGGTTTGGTGTGTGTATTTCAGTTGTGGCAAATGAAAGGGGTCAGATGAAAAGGGGTCTATATAAATGGAATTCTGATCAGTGCTAGAGTTTGAATTTTGCCATACCCGTTTCTGCCCCTCAATGAACACATCTCTTCTAGCTAGGAAGATTTTTGTAGTGGGATTATAGAGCCGGTACCCCTTTTTTTACTAAAGTAGCCAATAAATATGGATCTTTCAGATTTATTATCCAGCTTCTTTCTGTTTTGGGAAGGTATTAGTCCATAGGCTATGCAGCCAAAAACTTTTAGGTGGTGAATTGATGGTTTAAACCATACCAGGATTGGAATGGGGTTCTGTTGTTTAAGGATTTAGTGGGAGCTCGGTTAATGAGGTAAATGAATGTAGCAATGGGTAGGCCCAAAAGAAGTTGGGTTGGCCTTTTTTGTTTGATCATGCTTTGTGTCATTCCCATAACAGTTTTCTTCTTCCTCTCCAGCACACTGTTATGTTCTGGAGTGTATGGGGGTGTGATTCCACGTTTAATGCCTTAGGCTTCACAATAAGCATCAAATTCCTTAAAGACAAATTCATCACCACGATCAGTTCTCAACACTTTTATGAAGCAATTTGTTTCTTTTTCAACCACAACTTAAACTTAGCAAAAGCATCAGACTTGCTATAGATAAAATATACCCAACACATACGTGTCAAGTCATCAATAAACAACAAGTAGTAGTTGTTTTCACCTAGACTAGTAACTTGCGTAGGACCACAAACATCTGCATGTATAAGTTCAAGTTTCTTTTTTTTCTTTCTAGGACTTAAACGGGAAGGGTGCACAGGTTTGATTGTCTGGCACACACCCTTCACATGAGTCTACTGGTTTAATAGTGGGAAGTTCATGAGCCATCCCTTAGTCATGTAGTTGCTTGAGACCAAGATAGTGATAGTAGTCGTACCTCATTTTCCATAGGCAAGTATTTTCAACAATAGAAATGTTGGCTCGGATTATATCTGATGAAGTTGTCTTAGATGCAATAAGCAAAAAGATATCGTTACTGGCCACCAGTATAGTCATTAGAGTAGTGCTTGTTGTCTTGTTTTTTATCACATTTTATATCATCAAATAATAAGGAGTATCCCTTCTTCATTAATTGTCCCACACTTAACAGGTTAAACTCTAATCTTGGTGCATAATAAACATCATAAAGAAAATGAAAGGTTCAATTACCATTGTTAATCATAAACATACATATACCTTCAACAGGTACTTCCTTCTTATCTCCAAGATGAACCACTAGTTTGAAGCTCTCATCAAGGTTAGTAAAGCTCTCCCATGCACCAGTAATATGATTGGAGCACCCTGAATCAATAAACAAAGACACTTTGAGTTACTATTATTTTGTGTATGAGCCATGGAAGAAAAATGTGTTGCCTTTTCATCTATGGTGTATACAAGAAACAGACATTGCTCATCATTTCCATTGTGTGCTACATGCTCCTCATTATTAGCAGCAATATTAGCTTGAGCCTCTTCATTGAACCAACAATCTCTCTTCACATGACCATATATGTGACATATAGAGCATTGAGACCCACGATTATTTCTTTCCATGCTTCTTCCTCGACCCCTTCCACGAAATAAGGCTCTTCCCCATCCTTATACTGATCCAAAGCCATTACCTTGTTGGAGTCTAGTAGCATCTTGATAAACCTGCAGAACTTGTTCTTCACTTTTGTCTTTCTTTTCAGGAGTACGACTATTGTCCGTTATTCCTGAGATTGAAGAGACCTCATCAACTTAATAGGGGTTAGTTGAGATAGATCAAATGATACTTCAATAAAGGGGAGAATGTAATCAAACTTCAGAGTTAGACTACAAAGGATGTTTTCGACTATTTTCTGATTAACAACTATTTCACCAAAAGCCCTTTTTTGTCTTACAAAAGCCATCACCATTCCGAAGTATTCTCCAATTGATTCATCTTCTTTCATCAGCAGGTTCTCAAATTCTCTTCGTATGCCTTGTAACTTGACTGCCTTGGGAGTCTCCTTGAAACTCCATCTTCAAGATATCCCAAGTTTCTTTTGCTATATTTGAGCAGCCACACGAGAGAACAGATGACCTTGCACTGCTTGTTGTATAATTTCCTAGGCACGTACATCTTTTTTTAATGGTATCCTTCAATCAATTTTGGTCTTTTTCAATTGCATAAAAGCTAGTTACCACATCGCCAATTTTACCATATGAAGATGGAAAAATTAGTGGGTAAATTGGACATATTTAATGCAAATTATGAAGCGTACGAAAAGAAAAAAATGGTTTTGAGGAAAAGGCATTTCATGACGTAAAACGGAAGGAAGATATTAAATATTTATGTAGTGTTGTTATGTAGTAACTACTTAGGGGGGCCATTTGGTTCACCCCTCTTTGCAACTTGAAATCTTTTAGGGGTGCAAATGGTTCGGTTATTAAACTCAACAAATTAACCACTCAATTTTTGGTTAATCGGTCTTGTTTATTCGGTTAGTTTGTTTGTTTGTTTTTGGTTTGTTTAATAACCAAAATCAAACATGTCCTAATATATTTGCTTGAAAATACATGAAATAGAGGTATAAAGGTAGAAATATATGAAAATATGAATGGTTCTAGGGACTGAAATGTCCTTTATGGACTCCCGAGGATCCTAAAGCATTGAAATTGAGAATCTTAGGGTTATAACGAAGTGAGAGTTTCTTCCGCTTGTTTCTTCCCTACTACCTTTATATCATGCAATTCTTTTAGAAATAATTTGTTAGTGTCAGGTTACCGCTCCATGTATTCCTTAACCTTCAAAAATGAATTAATGATTTTCTTTTTCATTTGAAACAAGAACAGGTCTTTTGGTGGATTTCCCGGATCCTTGGGTGGATTAAAAACCATGGATTGTCTTTTTTGGCAATATTACCATTCTTCTTTTAAGCATTAAGAGGAGGAGGCGTAGGGTATGACACTCCAAAGGTTGAGGATGACACTGAAAAGGAAGTGGACTTAGAATGAGAAGACCTTTTCAAACAGAATTTTATAAAATAGTAACTGAAATCAAATTTTAAGAATAAGAATTAAAATCACCACTTGCCCACGATGGGCGTCAAGTTGCTTTGACTAAAAATTAACAAGTATAATTTCATGATCAAATTAGTAAATTGAGGTGGTGTGCTTGTAAAAAATATGATAATCGACACGGGTAGTTATGAGAAAAGCTCTTGATCAATTTAGGAACTCGAGTATAAAACCTTGGGAGGTGACTAAACATTGGCTTGCCTTAGAAATGTTATTGATTGAAAAGCAAAGTACAACTCGATAGATGATAGTCATAGCTAGGGTTGAAGTGAGATTCGTGTCTCTGATCTCACCAAAGAAAGAAGTAAGTTTTATTCTAAAATACAAAGACTATTGGTTTTAGGTTAGTTATGTATTCAGTTCATCATCTATCATCATGTACCAGCAAACAAAACGGGAACCGCTTAGCTATTAGAAACTGGTTCAGTTGGGCGGGGTCATCATGAGTTGCAGATAGATTGGCATTTCTTTTCATTTCATCATCAACAAAAGATCAAAAATGAGTTTTTAAAACAAATGGAGTTGAATCAATCAAGTAGTTGTGAATTACAAAGATCATTGACGGTTTCAGTTAAACTTAAAACTGATGTAGAAAATTGATGTTTTTTCAGGGAACAATATGTTGTATGGATGTGTCTTATACTAGCCCTAATTTGATTGAAACTGATGCAATGGAGATTAAAGAATTACCCATACTTTTTTTATTTCGATGCAATGAAAACTAAAAAAACGTAACTTTTTTTATTCTGACGAAGTGAAGATTAAAAAAAGTTCTAAGTTTATGATTTAGATGCAATGAACCCTAACTTTTTGAATTTGAAGATAAAGCAGGGATGAAGATGATAAAATCGATGATAAAAATGGAAGATTGATGATGACGATGATGATGAAGCTACCATGAACAAAATGTGAAATCAGTGGTCTCGGTTGAAATATATATAGGGGATGAGCATATTTTCGAATATATATAGGGGATGAGCAGATTTTCGAAAGTTTCTTCTAAAATCCGAAACTTCCATATTTCTAATTTTTTATTCCATAATAATATATGATATTTATGAATTTGAGAATTTAGTAATGCAACTTTTGGTCGGCTACGATTTCACGAATTCAGCTAGTCTAAAACTTGGGTTTACGATAACATTTCTCTATATAGAATTCCTAATCAACGACGAGAATGAATCTTAAACTAATTAATCACGGCACAAATACTCAAACATGAAAAGAAATCCTTAAACTTACCGGATTAGTATCGAACAATGTATTTGATGGTTATAGATTATCCTATAAAAGAGTTATATTGACCATATCGCTTTCCTATTGTATCTGCAACATTCCTTTCAAAGTTGTCGATAGTCATGAATGGTTGACTTGTGTTAACCATAGGTAGGGAAATCTTCACTGAACACTTAGAAAACCCAATTAACCGGAGAAAAAAAACCAAGTAACCAAATCGAAATAAGCATTTCACGTTTAATATTTTATCATATTGTTCTTTTTGTAAATATAAAAATCGTGAATGGGCCATTTGACATTTAAAAGGACCCGTAGGCCCAAACTGTTAATGGCTCGTTATATAAGTGACATTTTAACGACTCGTTATTTGGTAACAATAACACTGTCTAACAATAAAAACAGCCTACTAGTATCCTCCACTTTTACACTTCCTCTGATCAACAAATCCATAGCTTAAACGGGTATCCTCCACTTTTAAACCTCCTTTGATCAACAAATCTTCGGTTGGTAATCTATTTATAGTCACCAAAAAGATGAAGCTAACCTTTTTAGGAAACTAGTTAATGCCGACCTATTTGCTTAAAAAATACCGAATTCTCCCCAGTCCACGCCCATCTATCCTAAGCATCTTTTATCGAGTATCCGGAGAGCATATAACAACCCTCTCTGATAGCTTTTATGGGTGATCTTCTCCATTCATAAGCCAATCATTTGACCCATCTGTAGACTGCATACGTATACAAACCAAGCATTTTTTTATACCATTTCAAGCTTAAACAGACTTGGGAACCTGCACATAAGTGGACCGTTGCCCGCCCGATTAGACAAGCATAACTAAATTCAAAGTTATGATTGACCCAATACCACCCCCACCCCCCCCATCCCCACACACACACCTCCTTTGGTGCCAAAACTCTATCTTAATTGATCTAACAAATTGTCTTATTTTCACTTTGTTTATTCCATAAAAAATATCCCTCCTGATTCTTACAATGTTTATGAAAGTACAAATCAAGCCTTCTCCAAAAAATTGTCATCAGCATAAATAAGATGGTATATTATACCCTGATTTGGTACCCGAATATTTCTTAAAATCCCAAAGCGCAAGCTTGATTAAGCACAATGTACAACACTTCCATACCAATAATATACAAGAAGGAACACAATGAATCTTATTTTCTCACCTCTCTTTGCACCTTCAATTCATTTATAGAAGAGCCATTTGAAACAACCAAATTCTTAGCCGAGTATAAACCACAAATAACTCATTTTATCCTTAAAGTATGGGGCCCATTTTGTTCAACCCTCTTTGCAACTTGAATTCTTATATGGGTGCAGATGGTTCGGTTATTAGACTCAAGTGAATTAACCATTCAAATTTGGTTAATAGGTTCTGTTTAGTCGATTAGTTTGTTTGTTTTCGGTTTGGTTAATTACCAAAGTTAAACTTGTCCTAAAGTTTTTGCTTAGAAATATATGAAATAGTGGTATAAAAGGTAGACATATATAAAAATATGAATGGTTCATGGGAATGAAATGTCCTTGATGGACTCCCGAGAATGTGTTGTAATGTGTGAAAGTGTTAATGAAGAAGAAACTCTCTTCTTCATTATATAGACGTGTTAAACAACTGATGAGCTAAAGGTGAAAGCGACATGTAACAAGACGGTTACAAACTACTGATAAACAAAATGTAAACAACTGACTATAAACGGAATCATATGCTAACAACATAGTTTTAAACATATTTTTGATCCTTTTCAAACCCACAACTGGAATTATTAATTTGAGCTTAGATCTTTGCTTCTGAATTAATTATTAGATCAAATTCAAAGATACCAAGCTCCAATACCAATTGTTAAGACTCTAGATTCCAATCTAAGCTAATCAACATAATTCACAACCAATGAAACAGAAAACAACTTATCTAATTCTTTGTATGAACTACTCTATAACTTTAATTGAATTCATATTTGAACTATAATTCAGTTAGTGTTTAACAGAAACAATTTAAGCAGCGGAAATCATAAAGCTAATTAAGAGGTTTCATATGGAAGAACAACTTTGTATTAATCATAATCGAAATATTGCAATCTATTGCTCCCCTTCAACCTTAGCTCATTTTGCATTCACTGATTTTCTGTTACAGAATACACTGATCAGGTGAATGTTTTAATGTGTGAAAAGTGTTAATGAAGAAAAGACTCTCTTCTTCATTATATAGATGCGTTAAACAACTGATAACCTAAAGGTGAAAGCAACATCTAACAAGACGGTTACAAACTACTGGTAAACACAGAATGTAAACAACTGACTATAAAAGGAATCATATGCTAACTACTTATTTGTGCCTAAACAACTAAGGTTTGACCCATCAGTTGTTAGACTTCAGTTCTGTCACACCCCAACCTAAGGCGGAAATGTCGGGGCATGAGCTGATTGTCACAGCTCACAAGGTTACTATCATGAAATTATAAAGCGACAATATCTAATTAATTTATTTATTATCAAACAACATTCATATACAACAAAAATAAAGAAAATTACAAATACAAAACCAACTATTCTTGTATATGTTTTATCCTAAAGTCATCTCTATGTGAGCTTCAGCTCGATAAGCAATCCAAATCTATAACCTGCAAATGCGTACAAAATATATGTTTGTCAACAACACATGTTGAGTGAGTAGACCACCAGTTTTGACACAAACAAAAATGGTAATAATATATAATGATATAAGTGAATAAAAATAGGCAAAACTGTTATCTGTGAGTATAACCAATTAAACCATAGCACATACATAAACATTCAACCATAAAGAAAGGGCTAAACCGTTGCCATGCGAATGGGCATTGGTTACCAAAAATGAGGTGTCGGTGAAACCATTGCCAATGCGATCGGGCTCCGGCCACTACAACAGTCGTATGATCATACTATAATAAGATTATGTTGGACCTCTCCGAATGCGATTCAAGTAAGCAGGTAAGCAAATAGCAAGTAACAGGCAATCATTCAATTGATACACAGCACAAAGATCACAGTTTGCGTTTGAGAAATAATATGATAAATGGTACGCAAGTGTCCCCAAAACATTTGAAAACAAGTAAAATAGGGGAGTGATTACTCACCTGATTGGATGAACGAAATAAAAATGATGATGTGAGAATGATGAACCATTCGGAATACACTGATAAGGATTCCTAGATAAATTGGATAATATAAATTAATTATAAATGATATAACATAACTTGATGAATTAAGATTTCGATGTTGATTTGAGTTAAGTTTTGGGATAATAATATTATTGATTGAACATTATCTTGACGGTTAACGTTAGGATCATTAGCTCTATTAATTGTAAAATCATATTTAATTACTCTAAAATTTAAATGATTTAAATAAACAAGAATAGGATATGCTTATAATAATATCTAATAAATAAATAAAATAATTTGATTAAATATAACTTAAGATACACTTATAATTATTCGAATAAAATAAAATAATGTATATATAAATGGATAAATAAATTTAATAATGTATAGATAATTAAATATAGTATGTAGTAAGATATAAGTAAATATTTCGTTTGTATATTTTAAAGAAAATCTATTTAAAACGCTTATTATGTTTTTGTTTAAAAAAAACAATAATACACATATAATAAAGAAAAAAGTTTGTGAAAACGCTTAATGATGAGAAAACGTGAATCTAACGTGTCGGGTTTTAATAAGCTTTATTTAAAACAATATATATTTATAATGCATACAAATTATATATATACACACACACACCAAAAATTTATGACGAGATTATTTGTCAAGAAACAAAAAACTTTATGGTGTCGGTTTAACGAAAATAATATTAATTTATGTTTATTATTAATTATAGTTTAATAAATAAGGCATTAATCAACAAAAGAAAAATAAAAATACTAAAGTGGGCTAGCTAGGGCTCTAACCCTCGCCCTGGCCGGCTCACTGGCTTAACACGCACACAATGAACCAGCTGAACTAAGAGTGCAAGTGGTTTAAAGATCAGTGTAAAGCTTTATATTCCAAATAACAGTTCACCCCCAAACCCTTTTAAACCCTAAATCCAAAATCAAACGATCTGATATGTTTTAGTTTAATTAACCATGGGGCTATTATAGAATGATGAATGACTAACTGGAATACATAAAGAATTACCTTATACGACGATGGATTGAGGTGCTAATGGTTCGTTTATGCGTCGGCAATAATAATGAACAGATTAACGATTCAGCAAGCGGGATAATGTAATTGATTATATAGGTTAGATAGGCGATGGTTTGATGATGCTTCTGGGAGGATTAATTGAATTATCATCAATGTATAATATGTTATGATTTACGAGTTATACCCGATTCGTTAATAAGTAAATTCGAATCACAGTGATCATAGTTTCCTAGTTAATTACATCGGTGATGTTCGTTTTACGCGTACAAACGATGTAAACAAATCAATTCCCAATATACCACGAAGATTATTGATCAAGTAAGGAATTCGGGTCACGGGTCGGGTGTCCGGTTAGGTATACGAGTATGGGTGGATGGTTAATGGGTTTGGATAATATATTTATATCAGATTTGCAAATAGGTCCCTCAAGTATAGAGATGGAAACAAAAGGGGTTGAAAGTATAGTTTTGGGTAAAAATTGTCATAATGTATAAGTTATAAATATAAATATGTAAATAATTAAACAATATTATCACAAAAATTAATTAACTCGATATTTTATTTGATAAAATAACTCGAACGTAAAAGCGGGTCGGGTTATTTAAAATGAATTAGACCGAGTTGTTACAAGTTCTTTGGATCTTCGATAGTTGTTGAATCTTCAACTCTTTCATATCAACACTTTGCAAGGTCAGATATTTAGAGCATCAAGTTGTCAACACATTTTAATGAAGAACAACTATAATGCTTTTATCATAAGTTTGGTTTTGGCTATCAGTTTTTTTCAAGGTTCAATATACATTAGTATTTCATTTCATGTGTTACAGAATACATGAATGGTTACGAAATAATCTTGTCCATTGATTTTTGACAAAGATGGTTGAGATTAGTTTAGGGAGGAAATCAAATGTGAAAACAACAGAAAGGGCATAATGAAAATAACACATTTGTTGACTTTTTCTCCTCACATGCAAGGCACATGTCAAATTCCCCCATCATATCCATAACTTTAATATACGACACTTTTTAAAAAAAAACAAATTCAGCATAAAAACGAATGAATTTTTATCTTTTATATGAGTACCATATTTCTATATAAAAATTTAAAAAAATAGTGGGTTTTTTACAAATTTTGTTTTACAAAATTTTGTTTTTTATGATGTTTTTTTTCATAGTGTTTTGTCCATTGTGTTTTTCACTGTGTTTTCGTCATTGTATTTTTTCATAATGTTTTTTCCATTGTGTTTTTTATATTGTGTTTTTTTCATAGTGCTTTTATAGTGGTTTCCATTGTGTTTTTTCCGGTGACTGTATTTCGATGACTTTCGGTGATATTTCGGGCTAAATTTCCCGGGATTGTTTCTGGTGACTTTCTGACGAATTTCCGGTGAAATTTCCGATGAGGTGGTGGCAGTGGAGAGGTGGTGGTTGTAGGAGATGAGTGAAGATGTAAGTATTGAAGCAAGTGGGTTTTTAAGATTAAAGTAGTAGACTAAAATACCTTCATTCCTAGCCTTCTTAGGAAAAACAAACTTCTTATTTGAACCTTACCCTTCATTTCATTTCATCATCAACAAAAGATCGAAAATGAGTATTTAAAACATATTGAGTTGAATCAATCAAGTAGTTGTAAACTACAGAGATCATTGACAGTTGCAGTTAAATTTAAAACTGCTGCAAAAAATTGATGTTTTTTCAGGGAACAATTTGTTGTGTGAATGTGTCAATGAAGACTAAAAAAAGCGGAACTTTTTGATGCAATGAACCCTACCTTTTTGAAATTGAAAATTAAACAGGGATGAAGATGATGGAATCGATGATAAAACTGGAAGGTTGGCGATAACGAGATGATAAAGCTACCTTGAACAGAATGCGAAATCAGTGTTCTCAATCGAAGCTTTTTAAAGTCTGAAATATTAATTGGGCGAGTGAGTGAGTGAAATGTGAATGAGTGACCTCCGATGAGTCTTAAATCCAAATATATATACAGAGGAAGCGCAGATTTCCAAAAGTTTTTTTCTAAAATCTGAAACTTGAATATTTCCAATTTTTTTTATTCCATAAATAATATACGATATTTATGAATTTGAAAATTAAGTAATGCAACTTTTGATGGTCTACGATTTCACGAATTCAACTAGTTTAAAACTTGGTTTTACGATAACAATTCTCTATATAGAATTCCTAATCAACGACGAGAATGAATCTTAAACTAATCAAACACGACACAAATACTCAAACATGAGAAGAATTCCTTAAATAAATCGGATTAGTATCGAACAGTGTATGTGATTGATATAAATTATCCTTCAAGACTTTTATTGACCATATCGCTTTATTGTTGTATCTGCAACATTCCTTTCAAAGTTGTCGATAGTCATGAACGGTTGACTTATGTTGACCATAGGTAGGGAGATCTTCACAAGACACTTAGAAAACCCAATTAACCCCCGGGGGGGGGGGGGGGAGGGGGGCTCTAATACTAAAATGTTGTTATTCTCCGTGATTCTTAATACTAAAATGCAAAGTTGCAAAAATTGCTAAGCGGACCCTAGGCAATCGACTGGGAGTTGGGAGTACTTGGCCTTAATCAGAGAGTACTCGGGGATGACTCACCGAGAACTCGGCCTAGGCAAGGATTACTCATTGAGTACTGGGTGCCTAGGCGCGATTTTTACAACGATACTAAAATGCACCCCTAACAAAACCGATAACCAATTTTCATTTAATTCAGATTTTTAGTTAATTAAGGTTCAGCATCCTCGTTTGAGTTTTTAACCAAAATGGGGTTTAGGTAAAAAGTATTTACCAATATAGGGATTTTGAAACTTATTTACCAAAATAGGTTTAAAATTAAAATAAAAAATATAAAGTATTATATACGGCCCACACCACCCTCATCAACTCTCCCCATCTTCTTCTTCAATTCACCAGCCACCGAATTCCGGCGATTGGTATTTTATTCGGCAATCCTTCTCCTAAACCGATCACCAAAATGTTGAACTTCTTCGATCGGTTGAGCAGCAATGGGTCTGCAACGGTCGGTTCGTAAATCGCAACAGCGGGTTCATTAGGCGTGTGTCGCCGTCCACCATCAACCGAACTACAAGTGACGGCAGCTGCAGCATCATCATCCTCAACAAATACCATCTCACGCGCTGCTGCTTATCATAACATAAAATCGGTGGTTCTTAAGAAGACAAAAGCTATGGTTGTGCGGTTTCCTTTGGAAAATCGATGAAAGGGAGAGCGACCGGATCTGTTAGTTTGTCTGAATATTCATTCCATTTGATTAATAATATGTGAATTCACCTCGGAATCAAGTTTCTTAATATGCATTCCCTTTGATTAACGATCTGAGAATGTATATAATTAGGCATATTACTGATGATAGTCCATTATTTTATGCTTTGAATAGTGCATTTGTGCCAACATTTGTAAAGAAGAAAAAGACTTGAAGAGCATGTTGCATCTTTTAACGGAGAGTTGAATAATAATAATTATTATTATTGTTTGACTAAAACAACCAAAATAATTTGCAGAGTTGAAGAATAATCTGTCGACTTGAACAACAATAATAGTCAGAGAGTTGTGTTAATAATTAATTGGCATTTTAGTATGATTTTATTTATAAAATAATTGGTTGAATTAATTAACTGAGTTACATTAACAAAAAAACAAATAAATAAAGAAAAAACGTATTTTGATAAATAAGTTTCAAAATTCCCATATTAGCAAATACTTTTTGCCCAAACTCCATTTTGATAAAAAAACACTCCTCGTTTTCGGATTTAGTTATTCCAACCCCCAAAATTGTTTTAGATGATGAAAGGAACAAGGCAAGGTTGAGAATGTTTTGTTGCCTCCTTGTGACCCTCCTCACGTGCCTCCTCACGTGATCATTAACCCCAAATCTCGACAACAGTATTCATTTCTCAATGCATGCGTCCCCCTTTCTATAAAGCAAACAAAATCCAAGAATCATTTTACACCCAAAACACACATGTCGGAAAAAACTCAACTACAAGCCGTCTGGTTCGCCGCCGGCACGGCGGTCCTGCTCGCGTGCGTCGAACGCGCCGTCGTAGTCTCCATATTCCGGCAATGGCATATGCGGGTCTTCCTCGCACTCAACCTCTTATTAATCGCTATTCTCTTCACATCCACACGCCCACCTCGTAAACCTCGTACCAGTCAAGATTCTGGCAAAGAAAAACCGCCGGCGGAGGTTAACCACCGTGACGCCGCTGTTGACGACGGCGTAAAATTAAATGTGGATAATATGAGTATTGATGAGGGACAAGATGGTAATTTAGAAGATGAAGAAAATGATGGTAATGGTGAAGATCAGTCGAGTTTATTATCAAATGAGGAGTTAAATGAGAGAGCAGAAGCTTTTATTTCAAGATTCCGGCAACAGTATTTGGTTTCCGATGTTAAGATTAGTCGAAGTAGTTCGGACATTGTGTGCGCACGTGCGGTTTTGTCCAAGAGTGTAACAGTGTAAGTTTGTTTGTAGGTGGCGCGTGTGGTTTGTTGGATCGAGCTCCGCCGTCTACGGTGGTTCACTTCGGTGTTCATGATGTAATATTGACATATTGTAATGTATCTTAGAGTTAGACTTGTGTTATGAATTTGTTTAAACTTTTAATTTGTTGATTAATTCTATTTGATTCTTTAAGATTTTATGGTAACTAAAATTATATACTTTACCTACCAAACACTTCATTACCATAAAGTTTTCAAAATTCAAATTATATGATGTCGTACAAACCAAAGCCCCGGCTCCCCGCCATCTCTGTATTCACAAAATATTTCTATTACTTTTAGGTAAAAAGAAAATATAGCATATTCTTGGGAGATGCTTACACGTTACAAGTTACACAAAGCTGTTTAAGCTACGAATTTTCAAATCAAACTTTTATGAATCAATTTTTCCAACTAGCTTTTAGATTCATATCAATTTCAAATACCTATAAACAACCTTTAAATTTTTATGTTTATATAGTTTGAAAACTTTAGTTGATTAGTTATTAATATGATTATAATTAAGATACTGAAAAAACTATTTAAGAAAATCCACGTCCACCCTTCAAACAACTACAGAACTAGCAGTATTAGGGTACGTCATGTCTGACATAAAACTCGTCTATCAGTCACTAACACTGTATTCTTGAGTTTTTTATTTAAGGGATTGGAAAAGAAAAGATAAGAATATTTTTTTTCATTCTTGAGTTTTTTCATTAAAAGAAAAGAAAAAGAATGAAAAGAAACTTAAGTCTTTTTTTCTTCAAAACTTTCCTGCCAAATATGGCATGATTGTGAAGGAAAGTTTATAGCTCATTACAATATTACTAATTTATCATATCTCAATTCTCTTTTCCATGTTGCTATGGGGACATAATGTAAAGTTAAAATTTTTTTCCCTACCATTTCCTTCCGATCTAACTTAAAAATGTAATTAACACTTTCTTTTCTTTTCTTTTCTTTTATTTTAACTCGAGAATTCCTTTTAAGTATATAATTTCTTTTTCTTTCTTCCTCTATCCAGTCTTATCATTTCTTTTTCTTGTATTTTAAACCCGAGAACGCAGTGTAAAGGTTTCAGCCTCCGACTATGCATCATAAAGCAATTATATCAATCTACGCTTGCTTGTACAAAAAGCGTTTGGCATCCGACAATGTTGATTGTGAGAACTAATGAAGAGGATTGAGGTTGTTGGGACATACACTCAAGCTAGTTTTGCGGAGCACACAAATGGGTGAGTATCCCATAATGGGATAGGCAAGCCCAATAAAGGATCAGAGGTTCGCGAGGGAGATAACCTAGAAAAAGAGACACGGGCGAGCAAAAAACGGGTAAGACCGCGAGACCGTCGCACATAAACCTGTGAAATCCGTTTATAATTAAAAAGGGTCGGGTCCCGGGTATAGCAGATGGAGTGAATCGGGTCCGGGTCTTGCAGGTATGACCCATTTGATCACCCTTAAAAAGAGAGGCTTTTCTTGAGCAAGGAGTTTGCACATGTTTACACACTTTGATCCTCGGGTTCAGTTTTCTAGTTTAACAGGTTTCAGTCAAGTTCGGTCCAAATCGGTGATGAGTTGTATTATAACGTGTGCAACCGTAATTCATTTGTAAATTTAATTTTTAGGTTACTATAAGGTGATTAGTTTTGGGCACAAAATGCAATTTACAATTACAAATGGACGATTATAGTATATGTTATGATTACATTTTTATGGTGTGCTAATAGTCGTTTGACATTTTTATTATTTGTTTCTTATATGCTATTATTTAACGTATTATTACTCTGTTCTAGAGTCTAATTTATGGATGGAAAGGGAAAAAAGGTGAGGAAATTAGAAAAGTATGACGTTTTTGAGGTTTTTTTAATAGGGAAAGCAAGATAAAGGAAAAAAGAAAAATAGGCAAATTAAGTGTATTCTTTTTCTTTTCAAATTGAAAAAAAAAACAAAGAGAATGGAAAGAAAAATGATTCGATCAAACTTCATGTAATTAAAATTACCAAGTTACCCCACCTTAGTTTGTGTGTAATGGGGGTGAAGGAAGGGGCGCGGTCCAGGTGGCGGCTTAGGTGACTTGCGAACACCACTACACTCATCTAGTGGTCAGGGGCGCGGACGAGCCCCGCGGTCCCGACGAGAGTTGAGCAAGGTTTGAGCAAGGGTTGAATTAATAACTTGGGGGTGGATCAATCAAACCCCACTACACCCTATGGGCTTGAACGGGGGGCTTGATCACGAGCCATGTCAGCGCCTACGTGTCGTAAATGTATTGGATCACCTGGTACTTGATCAAGCCCCACTACCCTTAGCCTTATATCACTTCATATGTTTGGTTTTATCAAATCTAGTTGTCGTTCATCATCATCACCACAAGACTCTAACGCGGCGCCAACGACGCCCTAAGCATATCCCCAAGCCACACCTGCTTTTCAACTGTTGTTTCAACCCTTCTTGTATTGGGCATTCTTAATTTAATTTCTATCCTTTTGTTTTGATTTTACATCTTGGGTTGTAGCACAATTAATTAAGTATGGAGTAAAAGTAGCTTCGAGGTAATCGACAAGTTATGGTTCTTTGTTAATTGCCAAATAATTTGTTATTTGACTTTAATTGTTTGTAAATCAAATCTGCAAGTTCTAATTAGTTATTTGTTAATTCGAAATTCTATGTGTTAATTTTAAAGACGGAATGACATAGCCTCGCTATTAATTTTGAATTTAATAACTTTAAATTCAAAGAAGTACCGTTTGATCATATTTATGTTTTATGGCTTTTCTTTTATATAAAACCTATAGACTCTGCTCTGAAATTATAATTATAAATATTTGATGTTTGGTTATAATGATAGTCTAGTTTAGAAATTAATAATGGAACATACGAAGAAATCGATTAATGCAATAATACGAAGAACATAACTGCAAAGAGGATAATCGTTGTAAAGGGTATTATAGTAAAAATAGCACTTTTTTTCTTTTTCTCCTATATCGGGAACATATAAACGTTTCATTTTCTTTATTTTTCTTTATTTTTCATTAAACTCGGGAACACGAAATAAAATCACATATTTTACTCTTTTTCTTTCATTTCCTTTCTTTTCCCTCCTATTTCCATTTCCTTTTTTTTTTCTCTTGTTAACTGAAACTTGGGAACACATATCCAACTTGAGTACCTCTATAGGATAGACCTCAACAGAAAACTAAAGTGTAACGACAGCAAGTGATTGAGTTCAGTAGTTCCTCATATAAAATTATTGACTCTAGAGATATAGTGATATGGAGAAGATAAAATTGTTTCAAGCACCGACGGAAACCGAAAGCACCCCTTCTTTCAAAAATGATTCACTTACTCCCACCATCCGTAGTGCAGGCTTTATGGGGTCATAAAGCCTCGGAACACCGCCCCCAGGCTTTATGGAGGCGTTTTGGATAAAATTTTTTTGGGTGGCGTTTTGTACATAACGCAGGTGGAAGGCACAATAATTGGAAAAAAAAAAACAAATAAACAAAGTTATGGAAAGTTATGGAGGCTTTATGACTACACCCTATTTTTGTAAAAAACCATAACTCTGACTGGACGTCACGTGACGCATAACGCCTAGGGGTGGGGCTTTATGACTACTCATGGTCTTATGAGACTTATGAAATATAGCATAGGGCTTTTCCTTTTGGTACCCACATTAGAAATGTTATGACCATAATATCCTCTAATATATATTTTTTTAGCTAATTGTGTTTCTTATTATTTACAAATTATCACCGTGTCTTTTTTGTATTCATATATCGCCATTAATAACCCATAAAGCTTCATACACTTTGCACAATTTTCCGTTTTGTGTTATGGTGTGAGCAGCGTCGAGAAAACATAGAAAACGGCTACCAACCAATTATTTTTTTTATATTTTTCTTATTTATAAGGTTAGTAATATAAAAAAATTGCAGCTCATGAAGTTACATATATGTAATTTGTATGCTATACATATGTACCTCGTATGAGATTCGTATATGCAACTTGTACGCTACACATATGTAGCTTGTATGGAATGCATATATGTAACTTCGTAAACCACGTATTTTCATTTTATCTTTTTTACATTTCTAACTTTATAATTTAAATATACTGAGAAAAAGTATAAAAAATAATAGATTGACAGTAATTGATTGACTGGCCCGACAAACCCGAGACCGACACAACCTCATATAGTCATATGGTCCGATCTTTAGTCCTTAGGTTTCTCCAACTTTGATTCCGGCCTCGTTCTGTTTGGGCCATTCCGACTCTTAACCCATGTATGAATGCCATACCTGGCAATTGCCCAATTCTCACTACTTGACATGTGGACCTTCGTATATAAGTATACGCATGTTACATTGTTACAACATAAGAGCTATAGATTATGGAATACGAGATGCATTTGTTCTAAACATGTGAGGACATATTCCGGAACACAAGAACGCCAAATTTTGACGTTACATTGACTTCTAAAGCAAATTTCATTCATACAAATGTTAATCCTTCATGATCTATCTACATCTATATCTATACTATATATAAAGAGAATCTAATGGGCAAAATTAAGAGCAAATTTTTAACAGATTTACAACCCACAAAGCATATAGTACTACATTAAAGAAGGGCAAAATAGTCTTTGTAACACTTAATCTCACGACTTATTTAGTTTTCTTTAAAATAATTACAGTTTTTATCTTTAACTTTGGTTAACTTTTGTTAATTTAAATAATAGTTACACATTTTCCCCTTATTCTAAACAAACTAACCCACGACTTTTAAACGGCCATAACTTTTTCACACGTCAATATTTTTTTAACCAATTCCACCATAAAAACGAGAATTTTATTATCATTAATTTGAGTATGATTTTTCTATAGTTTATTAGTTTTAAAACTAACATATTACGTGATTATCAATTTGTACTAGCAATGAGTCGGCCGGGTTCGGCTTATGGTTAATTTGGTTCGGGTCGGGATGGGTTCTGGTAGAAACGAGCTTCAGGTTAAAACTTTGTCAGAACGAGCTTCGCGTCAAAACGGGTTGTGTTAAAAACCGGTTTAGGAATTACTCTACATTTCATCTTTGCTTCTTGATTTTTGTCACCGGTAATGCACATTCAGGCATACGTTGCGCGGATGATATAATATATACATACCGGGTGCTCACATTTAGGCATTGTGTGATGCATTTATTGATACCAGTTACACGCCTGATGCCACGTTAAACGCATACCAACGTCGGGTAACGCACATTCAGGCATTCGTTGCGCGGATGATATGATATATACATACCGGGTTGCTCACATTTAGGCATTGTGTGATGCATTTATTGATACCTGTTACATGCCTGATGCCACGCTAAACGCATACCAACGTCGGGTTACGCACGTACCCAGGTTACGAGTGTACTAACATTGGTTGCATACATCGCTACATCGAGCGGACACCTCGCTAGTTCTATATAATGTATAGACGTTAATTAAACTACCGGAAGACGGAACGTATAGTGGTGACATAATCGTCTTATGGATCACATTTAAAGAACGACTTACAAGTATATTATTTGGTCTACACAGTTTTTCAAAAAGAAACTATAGAACATGATGATTTAAATTAATAACAATGAGAACACATAATATGTTTGTAAGTCATATTTTAAATGTTATACATAAGATGAACATGTAACCGCTATACTTTCTCTCTTATGGTAGTTTAATTAACTTCTATACATTGTATAGAATGTAGATAGATCTTAGAAAGCTAACAATTTTATGAATGAAATTCACCCTTTAAATACAAAAACAATAATATAGACAATACCTATCAACTTAAATATCCTACGCTAAAATGAAACCACCCTTGTTAGTAACCAACTATAAACCTCTTGTTTGTATGCAAGTATGTATCATTTGTTCATTCAATTTGTAAGCAAATATGGTTTTATTGTTATTTATTGTTAGGATTACATCATCCATGAACCATAAATAAATCAAAGTCTTTGTTATGTAATGATTCAATATGAAGCATGCAAATTGCAATGGTGGATTTCTTTCTTATCTGTGTGCACAAACATTTGTTATAGCCACTAGAAACATACAATTACACTCTGCAATCTGCATATCATGATTAGGCTTTTGTTTCTTGCCTTTTAGGATTTGTGTGGTTGTGTTATCAGACCTTTACTCTTTTAGTTTATAAAAAATGCTAACATAACTTCTATGCACATTCTGTTTTGACCTGTTTCCGTCTACCCAACATCGCCCATCTTGCCACATGGAGTCATTTGTCTTCAGGATGCGGATGCAGCTTCATATCATTGTTGATGATGACATGGATAACAAACTCCTGCAGCTATATGCACATGAAAGATCACGTAAACCCGAGAAGTTTGTTAATTCTCTGTACTATGAGAATGCACATGTCCTCCATCATGATGAGAACATATACAGATTTCAGTGTGTAAGTTTTTTTTATTTAATTTGCACATTATGCAAAGTGGGCTCTTAACTTGTTTATTTTGTTTGCAGTTGTCTCGTTTAACCATCCGGCTGATGAATGATGCGGTTGACAAGCCTGAAGTGGTTGCGGTTTCTGCAGATCCAGTTTTAAAACTTATCTCCACAAAGATTTTCTTTGGGTTGACATTGCAAATTAATAAGCAATCTGGCTTTATGATGCAAAGGTATCAACTTTCTTTATCGCATATAATTAGGAGGTGCATGACAAAACTGGGTTTAGAATCGAGCCTTGTTTTGAACCAGAACCGCAGGGTTGAAACCAGTTTGCAACCCTATAACTTGGAACGTTCAAACCCGATCCTTTCTCCCCTTCTAAGACGGGTTAGAAACCCGAACCTGTTTCACCAAAAACCGGGTTTAACTTTCTTTGACCCAACTCGACCCAACCTGAATCATAGGGCTTAAATCAGTTTGCAACCCTACAAACCTGACCTGAACATGTCAAAAGTTGGTCTGAAAAAACCGGTCAAACATGATTTTTTCTCTCTTATATAGGGGGTTGGAACCCGAGAACGAACCCGTTTCACCAAAAACCAGGTTTGACTTTCTTTGACCCGGTTTCAACCCGAACGGGGTTGGGACAAAAGGCCACCTGTGCACCTCTGCATATAATAGAAAGACCGCGTAAAAGGTGAATTTTTTTATATGATTCCTAATATGGAAGGCTAAAACGTTTTCATCTGGAGGGGGGGGGGGGGGGGGCAACGCTTGCCAAGCCGGTTTTGGGCAGCCTTGGTATGTGTTATTTCTCTCTTTTTTGGGCACCGGTGAGAGTTTTGAAATTATTGGAAAGCAAGAGAAGAAGATTTCTTTGGGGTGGAAACAACGAGAAAGGAAAAGATTAGTTGGGTGGCGTGGAAGAAAACATTACTAGCTAAAGACTGAGGTGGGATTGGTGTCAATTAGGAGCCTAAAAGCGGCAAACATAAGCCTTTTCCAATTCCAATTCCATTCCGTGAAACGAACGCGCCCTTACGGTACTTCATAATGGCTCGAGAAAGTGGAACTGAGTCCCGGTTAAGGGAAGTCTTTGAGTGGCACGTGGAATACTGCTGGTTGCTTGGAGAAACTAGAGCCCGACTACAAGCTAAAGCTCCTAGAACGTCTAACGATTTGTTATAGAAAAGGAGACAAAACCATGTTTTGGTTGGATAAATGGGCAAGTTCGGATATTCTAAAAGAAAAATTCCCATTGTTGTTCGCTCTTGAAACAAGGAAAGTTGCACTAATCTGTGATATAATTTCATGGGTGACAAATGAGGTGGTTCTTAACTGGAATTGGAGAAGATTGCCACAATCGTATCGAGAGGTTAGTGCATTAACAAAATGCTCAAATCTGGTCTCAAATGTACAATGTTCAGGTAGTAGTGATGTTCGGCTATGGAAGGGTTTAGACGACTCGCTAAATCCTTTTAAGGCTAGTTGCACAAGGTGGGAGTTCAATAACCCGGGGGGGGGGGGGGGGGGTACGATTGTTAACTTTGATTGTTGTAATAGTTGGATCCCGATAAAAGTAACTGTTTTATATGGAAAGTGTTACTAACTCGGATTGCACTGCAGTTTTGCAAAGGTAATAAGGTCCATAATTTTCTCCTGCCCATAAACAGCTCCTTTGTTTCGCTACAAAGGCCTACTCTTTCCTCTAGGTAAAAAAATAAAAGCAAAAGAGCAAGATTGGATTGGCAGACTTGGTGCAGATTTATTTTCATCAAAATGTGTAGTGAGTTCAGTTGCGCTAATTTACTTAGTTGTGGCTGTAATCTGTACTTTGTTCTTGTTTGTTCCATGGGCCTCTTGTTCCTCACTTGAGATCCATTTTGGTTTCGTTTATAAAACTTGGCCTTTGAAAAGAAAAAGAAAAAAAAGAACCTACTGAAGGAGTTGGTGTAATAAATGTAATGTGAAATAGTTATTTGTCAAATCACGAAGCTCAAAGACACCATCAACTTTAAAGAATGGCTTTCAATGTGCATTTCTTAATGCGTCTTAGAATGGTTGCGTATGTATAATGTGGATTGTTTGGAGGTGTCTATGAGATAGATGGGAAACACAACGCACTAATATAGACACCTATAAAGTATCATATAGTTCGTAAGCCATGCGTAGGGGCCTCGTTTTGGAACTAGAAACGAGGCACACACCGCCCCTCCTTGTTGTGAGCTTTGTTTTGGGGTGGGTCGTTGTGTACACAACGCTTGTTGTTTGAGAGAGAATGAGGATTTTGACGGGAAAAGTAAGGAAAATGTAATGATTGCAATGGGTTTTGAGGCTTTTTATCATTACACTATTTTTTTGTAAAACTCCTCGTTCACATGTCACAATATGCCCCTATTTGCTTAGTTATCGCTACATATTATAATAATGTTTATAAATTGAAGTAAATTTGAAATCATATTAAAAAAATGATTTTTAGAATTTGGTTTAGAAATTTTGTTATTTTAATCATAACTATGAAACTGAAGTCATAATCTAACTAACTTATGGTATCTATTAGGGGTGCGAACGAGCCAAGCTGCACGTGAGCTACTCGAGATCAGCTCGTTAAAAAGCTCAATCGAGCTTAACTTAAGCAAGCTCGAGCCGGCTCACGAGCCTAAACGAGTCTGTCATATATATAACTTTTTAAAATATACATTTAATAGTTATTAATTAATATGTATGATGTTATAAAAAAATAAATATAAATAACTAAATAATATATATTATTTTTATATATAAAATTATAATTAATATATATACATAAATAATTATAACTAAAATAAAAATAATGATAAATAATAAACGAGCCGAGCTTGCGCTCGAGCTCTATGTAAGTTAAACGAGCCGAGCTCGAGCTTAATCTAGCTTGTGCTCAGCTCGGCTCGTTTTTGCTATCTATTATAAATATATTCTGCTACCTTTTTTTGCATTTAGTAGTCATATAATTGACACATGTATGAGAAAAAGATAATTAATGTAGTCAAATTTGAAAAAGTAAGTAAAGGGAAAGAAAAAAAATTGTCTCCTTAAAACGTTTAAAAATATATGTAAAAAAGACAACCTTGTGCTTAAAAGTTAAAACATTTAAGAACTAACATGTAAGTTATTTACTTGGGCCAGGTAATAGCTTCTAAAAAAGCCCATGTAGTAAAACAAAGTAGTCCACTGCTTCTTGCCTTTTTCTTCATCGTGAATTCGTGATGGCCTACAACAGTACAACAGATAGACCAATATGTCTTCTTCCAACACATGCCAACGGTCAAAAGGGCAACATCCAACAAGTTAACTCTCTTCGTTGGCGCTAGCCGGTTCGCACTAGTCCCTTTGCACCCTCGCTCGCAGAAGCCTGTTACGATGTGAGCTATCGACGTGGCCGTGGCACTGGGCTCACGCCTTCCGTTCGCTGGCCACAACAAACAATTTAATAGATATAGACTTCACAATTTTTATTTCTACTATTATTTTATGATAAATGCGTTCTTTCAAAGTTTGAAATCAGATATAACAAAAAAAATATATTAATGTATACAGAATTTTGAATTACTTATTAAAATCATTAGAATATATAATCAATTTCTTTCCACTTATAAGATGTAATACAAATTTGAATATTTTCACCAGTTGTAAGTAAACAAGTTTTTAGGATAGTTTTATGAATAATAAAAGTCTTTCAGATGTTCATTACAATTTTGACAATGCATTTTGAATAAAAAAAATCTACTATTTTTTAATCTTACTTTATAGTTGACTTGACTTTTAAATTCTAGCTTTCAAACTAGTTAAACATTGGTAGGTTTTTTTTACTTTATTATGTACTCATAACTAACATTATGTTTTCCTACGTTAAACAACTGTTCAAAACGACAAACCAGCCGAACTAAATTATGTGTTCGGTTTTTAGAAATATTTTATATATTTGTCTGGTAAACAACTAAACATGCGTTTAATTATTTATTTAGATAATTGTTTTTTTGGGAAAACGAAAAAGAAAAAAAGAAGTCCAACGTATGAACCACTTGAGAACTAGAGTATGAATAGATATAGAGATATCATTTTTAACTTGTCATATATCAATCATAGTAGCTTACACAATGATTCACGTCATGGGCGAAGTTTCAGACCACTTCTATTGACAAACTAATGATGGTTAATCTCATCATTTAGAAAATAAAAATATTAAAAAACCTTAAAAAAATGACAAACTAGTTTGCTAAAACAAACTAATTTGCAACCCATATTGTTGTCACATGTCATCATATGAGTAGGTATAATTTTAAACTTTTTTTCTTTCACAATTATTAGTTTTATATCTAATCTTGAGTTTTGCTAATAACTTTTAATAATTAAGGGTCTGTTTGGTATGGGGTAATGGAATGGACGTGGTAATTGAATGGACAAAGGAATGGAATGGGTTATTATCATTCCAATGAAATGTTTGGTTACCACATGGGAATGAAATGAATCATTACTTTGTATTGTTGGTAGATAAGAAAAAAATAAAATTAAAATGGTAGTGAGTGGTGGTGGTGGTGGGAGTGGTGGCGGTAACGGTGGAAGTGGTGGTGGCGGTAACAGTGGAGGTGGTGGTGGGCAGCGGTGACGGTGGGCAGCGTGTGTGATGGTGGGGCGATGATTGATGGATGCGGCGGGCGGATGGCACTGATGGCGATGGTTTGTGGAAGTGGATGGTGGCGGCGGTGGACGTCAATGGTGGTGATTGGTGGCAGTGGCGGTGGTGACGGTGGGCGGCATGTGTGATGGTGGGGCGATGGTTGATATATGCGGCGGGCGGCGGGCGGTGCTGGGTGGCTGGCACCGATGGCAATGGTTGGTGGAGGTGGGTGGTGGCGGCGGTGGGCGGCAGTGGACGGCGATGGTGGTGGCTGGTGGCAGTGGCGGCGGTGGTTGGTTGTGGTGGTGGGTGTTGATGTTGGGTGGTGGTGGTGCTGGGAGGGTGGTGGAGGTGATGTAGGGTGAAGAAGGGAATTGAATGAAAAAAACATGGGGTATGGATGGAATGAAATTGGGTATTTTAAAGGGAATGAAATGGACTAGGTAATGGGTCATTCCATTCCTTTGGTCAACCAAACACACTATTTTTCATTCCCTCACAATGTGTCATTCCATTTCGTCCTCCATTCATGCATACCAAACGCCACCTAAGTTTTTATTAAAATGTAAAAACACGGCCTTGTTGAGTTTTTTTTGACATATAGGTATAAATTTTACTAAAAATGAGGTAGTTAAAAAAATACTATTTATTAAATAAAATTAATATACTTGTTTAAAAATATGTCTAATGAATATAGTTTTTTTAAATATTTACAAAATAAATAGTTTGTTTATTTTTTAAATAAAACTATTATTTTTGTATTTCTAGCCACTTAAAAAAATAAGTATAAATTATATTTTTTGCATAAAAAATAATGAATGTTGGGTTGCTAATGAGTGTGGATAGTGTGAGTTTGATTGGATTGGATTGGATAGGTGGCAGAGAGAGAAATTATTGTGGGTTTGGTTGGTTTGTGAATGAGAATGGTCTGACCCCACCCCCAGCGAAACAAGACCAAGCTTCGACACTAGTCCTGGTTTTCGTTGTTTGATAAGTCGTCATGTGTTTGGTTTTATCTAAAACAAACTTTGGTCACCATCCATATGCACATTATAAGTTATAAACACTTAAGAAATTAAAGGGTTTCTTCAATTAAACTTCTGAAATCTCCTATACAAAGTCTCGGGTAATTGAGAAAGTCTTTTCCTAATTGAAGATAGTAAACTTGATGTCTATCAATTTGTGTTATTTATTTATAATGGGTTTCTCTAATGATGGAAATTTGCAGCTATTAAATCAATTGTTTTATGTCTACTTTACATTAAAGAATCCTTTCGACATCTGGGAGCATACCCCTCAATAGGTCAAACAATTGCCATCTAGGGTTCATAAATCGAACCAACAACGAAAGAACAGTAAATCTCACCATAGAGACGGTTAATGAGGATACAACCAGCCACAAAAACCTTATGTTTAATAGCCAGCACTTCCACACACTAGACAATTGTCACCACCAACACCCAGGGTTCCGAATTCGAACCCGATAACAAAGGCGATGATGGCAACAATCGGTGAGAGCGTGGTATATCGCTCACGACCATAGATGATTGGGGTTGATAACAAAGAAACAAATGATCAAAGTCGAGAAGATAGAATGGAGATGTGGTGAAGAAGAATATGTGGCTAAAAAGTGAAAATTAGATCCAATTAAAGTACAAAAGTTGAACACTAAAACTCCCTTACACAAAATCGACCAAAAGGATAGTCAGGAAGGCGATAACCACCTTAGAAACCCTAGGGCTAACATCAAGCATTTTCCCACACCAAACCACTAACAATGATGGTGCCAATCGATGAGAATGTAGTACACCATCCGCAGCCATAGACGGCCAGAGTCGACAATAGAGAAAATAGATGATCTGAATCAAGAAGAGAAAAATAGAAACGAGGTAAATAAGGATATACAGCTAAGAAACTCAAAAAGTGAATAATCAAGTCAAATCAAAGCACATAAAATTGAACAGTAAAACTCCATCACAATCAAAATATGCCTTTTAATATTATTTATTATAATAACATGCTATATCTAGTGGTGGATAAATGTTAAGATAACACATGTTTAAATTCTGATATAGACACTTAATTATCAAGATTGATAAGACTGGACATACCGGACATTTTAGAGGTGTTAACCATGCTTACTTGGCTGCCATGTAATTGTTAAACATCACTACACCACCTCCTATTATTTTGTCATTCTCGTACGTCAAAACCTTAACCGGCTCTATTTGGTGGGTACAATCAATGCATAACTTCAATTGCTAATTTATATATATATATATATATATATATATATATATATATATATATATATATATATATATTAATTTTGAACTTTCTTTTCCAAAAAGGTGCTTTAGAGGTTGCACTATCCGTTTATGTTGTTGTAAATGGTGTTTGAGAATTTGTACTTGCTGTTGTTAATGCTGTAACTTCTGTTTTGCTTCATCACAAGTTGGTACGTGGCTTCGTTAAAAGGTTTTCTGAAATTACATAACACGCGTCCCACTATGTATTATCATCTGCATCCATCTGTCTGCCTCCACTTTACCCGTACCATTTAAGCTCAACATTCTCTTTGTCTTCATCTAATCTCTATCTGTCTTTTGTTTCAAAGATTAGATGTAAGCTGAATCATCGATGATCGTCCACTTGTGGCGGAAAAACTACGACCGTCTGACCTCTGTAGAGAGGGAAAGAGTGATAAAAAAAGGAAGTGATAGTGAATTATTCTTGAAATTACATTATTGTTGTTATGGTTGCTTAAAGTTTTGGAGAAGGAAGTGTGGTTGCTATGGTTTTGAAACCACACCAACCAATGGCCATTTTTGTGTTCTTTGATGAATTTTGATGAATGGTGCTTATGTCATTTTTTGAAAACTGGAACATGACATGAATACTATATGTTTGTACAGATTTGCTACTTAAAAGATTATTAGTCTTTCCATAGCCGTGGTGGCTGTTTGTGTTATTTTTCGTTTGTCGTTTGAATTCTCTATCTAGGCTATGATGGCGCTCCGTTATTAGGAATGGCGAGTAAGTTGCAACCATAACGGAAATATAAGCCATAAGTAATATAATCCGCATTTCGTGTTTTTTATTGCTTTGTTATATATTTATTCTTTTCATTTATGTGAAACAACCAACATTGAAAACTTTTGAATTACTTGTCATTTTTCAAAGCAATGATGATCAAATTCGAGAAGATTCGTTTGAATCTTGATCGCCATGATCTGAGCTTCGGCTATGTTTTCACAATCCCCCGCAACGCGGGGGGGTCGAATTACTAGTTTCTTTTTAAAAGAATGTATTTTTACGTGTATATATATATTATATATATATCACTCTCCAATTTCTTATAATTCACTTTCTAATTTTCTCGTATTGTAACATCGTGAAAATTTCGAGTTTAAAATGTCAAACTTTCCAAAGTCTAGGGACTAAATATGCCAAATTCCAAACCTGAGGGTTAAAATTATAAATTCTTATTTCTTGACCCATCGCGCTACGTGATAGATCCAAAGAGGGACCCATCGCGATACGCGATGGGTTGTCTGACAACGAGACGCGTGGCCAGCCACGTGTCCACACGTGGCACGTCGTTCGCCACGTGTCAACACGTGGAACACAGTCTGCCACGTGGCGACACGTGGCAGACCTACTGTCTGACTCACCAAGGCTACGTCGCGGTACGCGACAGGTGACTTGAAGGCGGTCGCGTACCGCGATGGGATCCAATATTTTGCCTATAAATAGCAAGGTCGGGATCTTCATTTCACACATCAAAATTCAGTATTCCTCTCTCTCTCTCTAACATCTCTATAATCCGACAATCATATTAACGATCCGCCTCGATAAACGTGCCCCGATCCCTCGTTTGTGTACCAACGTTTCCTCGAAGTTCGTGCCACCCTCCACCCACATATGACCAAGATGGTGATTGTTATCGAAAGGCGTGTCATCAATTGTTGAAGATTGGTGTACATTGTTTGGAGTGTCGAGAAAGTGAAGCGGCGTTGAAGTGCTGCTCGAGTTCCTAAGGTTTCCAATACGCCAATAAGGTTAGGCATAACGACAAATCAATATAATATAATATTATATTAAAAGGCTTAAGCCTTAAGTCAAGGTTATACTCGATACCTCGATAAAAGAAAAGAAAACATAACAAAGAAATGAATGAAAGAATGTATATTGAATATTGTGAATACATATATATGTGTGTAAGTATATATGTATATATCCTTTGTTATGAAAATATTATTTAAAGAATAAATGGGTATTCTTAAATAATAAAAAAAACAGAATACGTTTCTTAGAGAAGAAGAAACGTTGGGTTTTTATATAAACTAAAGGTTTATAATTACTTTTAAACTAAAGGTTTTCAAGTAAAAGAAAATGAACTAAAGGTTCATCGAGATTGAGATATAAAATAAGACTAAAGGTCTTAAGCCGGATTGTATATCCGACTAACAAATGTTTATACTCGTACTATAGGTGCGAGATAAATAAGGGAAAGACCCTCGGACGGTGAGTGAAGCCGGTCCCAAAGAGACAAGGTGAATACGGCCCCAAACTTTTATAAACTTGTTTTTCAAACGAGTCAAACATGTTATGTGAAATTGTTTACAAGGAACTACGTGTTCCTAAAACCATTATAAATAAGGGTATGAACCTAGCCCTCAGGCTGTGGTATACGTGTGTCTAGATCCTTACATAGGTGGTACTACGCGATAAATGGGCACATCGCACCACCCTTGGTCGTAGGACGCTCTCCTGCAAGGAGTACGACCTTATGTGTATATTTACGGGTACTTAACTAAGTCGAACGCTGCGGTGTTTGCTGAGGTGACCTAGAGTAGAGGCTCAACTTTATAATGTGTTATTTAACTTTGTTATTCCTAAACCACGATGGGCCGAGACAGGCGTAGTCTCGAGGGGTAATAAAGTAAAAGAAATTATTTTTGCGTCAGCGTGTTCAAAAGCATTCGTTGCTGACGTAATTTATTTACATTTTGCAGGTGAACAAAGTTAGCACTTGGAATGACGAAGTGCTTCGAATATCCGATGGCTCGGATTTATTTTGTATGAACTTAACATATTAAAATAGTGGTTTGTAATTATAAACAAGTAATGTTTTGTTAACAACTTAAACGGGTAATTTATAATCCCGTCTTTTGAATGTATATATACATGTTACATTTTTTATCCTTAAAGTTTTATAAGTCTTCTGCAAACTAACGCAACTCTGATTTATTTTCAATTGCGATACCAACATATGTGTCATACTCCTAGGCCGTGTTTTGGGGTGTGACAAGTGTTGGTATTAGAGCCATCGATCTTAGCGAATTGGGTATCATAAAACAATACCCAAGCTTCGATCCAATTATAGGAAATAATTGTTTATTTGTTTTAGGGATAAGATAGGCTGGTAACCTTTCTTTCCCTCTCCGCATTCTAAACTACCCTTAATAGATGTCACTTAAAGCTCATATAGAAGACTTTGTGCACAAGGCAAAAGAGGCCGGGATCGCCGAACCTTACCCCAAAGACAACATGAGTGATGGGTATTATGAAGCATACTTCAACCAAGATGTGGAACACGACTTGACCAAACCTGTGTACTACCCCGGAAGCAAGTACTACCCAATAGACGTTCCCGATAGTCCACCAAAACAAGGAATTGAGCCACCAAGACACTCAAGTTACCATCCACCAACAATACCGATGTATCACCCCTCCGAAATACCGACGTACCATCCAACGGAGATCCCCACTTACCAACCCTCGGAGGTACCGCAATACTATCCTACCGGGTACCTACCAAACTCTCACCCATCCTCCGACTGGATGAAATACCTCTCTAATCAATAGCAATGGCATACCGGAAGCTCCACTTTTAATGAAGTCAATTCCCAACCAAACAACGGTGAAGGACCGTCTCGCAAACCTAGAATGAGGGTAATGATGCCCTCTGAAATTTTCCAGATGCCCCCAATAAACAATGAGACCACACAACCTATGGAAGAAGATGGACTGGAAGAAGAAGAACCCGAAGAAGAAGAGGAGGACCCCGAAGAAGAGGAGAACCCTGAGGAAGAGTTAGAACCGGAAGAAGAGCATCTTGATAATCTTAATGAGATATCAATGGATGGATCACTCACTTCCCAAAATCCAAGCTACGGTTCTGTGGATTCATATGTTCAATACCTTGAGAAACTCAAGAATCAAGCTACTTCAAGCTTCCCACCATTCCAAGGTATAATTCCAACATAAGAGGAACAAGCTAATGACTTCCGAGAACAAAACCGTGCTGCCAAAGCCTATCTCTACCTTGCATCCGACATGACTTATGTTCCGTATCCAGAACCCAGGAATCACTACGAGATGGTGACATTGGGTTACCGCGACCCACCTCCACAGTATGGATACCCCAACGTAATCCCACAATCGTATGAAGAACATTTGGAACGTGCTCTACACAAAACCGATGATTGGAGGAAGAAGGTAGACGAGGAAGGAAAGAAAAAGAAGAAGGTGGGAGAAACACTCCTTCGTAAGTGCAGCAAAATAATGAAGGTTGTGAAGAAGTTCTTGAAGGACTGAAGATGGTGAAGAAGGATGTTATGTGTAAAATAACTTTGTATGATATGTGTAATACGTTGTAATAAGAACGTTAAAACATTCTTGAAATAATGATATGATGATCTAAATATATATCGTAGGAACGATATATATATATATACGAAAATTTATTGTAAAATAAATATATATATATATATATATATATATATATATCTTTTATGATATATATATATATATATATATATATGTGAAATAAAGATGTGTGTTTTATAAGAAATTTGCTAAATTTCAGTTAAAAGACATATTGAGAGAAAATGTCTGAACAAAGTAACAACAATGAGAATGCTCGAAAAGATGATGAGAAAAGAAAGGGGAAAGGCCCCGAGAAAGAAAAAGAAGAAATCATTCCCGATAAATATTTAAACCAAATTCAAAATATGATTAAGAAAGCGGTTAGGGAAGAGTCTGATTTTAGATCTCAATCTCGACATTCTCAATCTAGACAAACCAAACATTCTCAATCTGTTAATCCTTCAAAATCTGTAAAATCCCGTCCAAAACCCTTTCATGACGAAGGTAGTGTTCATGAATCAAACGCTGATGGAGGCGTTCGTTGAGAGTTCAAGAAACTCAAAATCGGTGGTTGTTCATTCAAAGATTTCAAATACTATGGACCGAAAGAATTCCATGGTGACAAAGGAGCCATCACAACTGCGAGGTGGCTTGAGGAAACGGAAACAATTGTGATTTCAAGCAAGTGCTCCGATGAGGAGAAAATTCAATATTCCGCCCTGATGTTCAAAGGAGGGGCACACGAGTAGTAGAATGCTTTGTTAATGAGCTAGGGGAGACATGTGATGTATGGCCTAACATAGGATGAGTTTAAGGCAATGGTGATGGGAAAGTTTTGTCCCATGCATGAAACCGACCAGATTCAAACAAAATTCCTCAATCATAAGATCATAGGGACAAATCTTCGTGAGTACAATACTAAATTCCTTGAGTATTGTCGTTTAGTTCCTCAGCTGGTAAATTCTGAATCCAGCAAAGTCACCCGATACATTTGGGGACTACCGCGGGAAATCCGCAACATGGTGAGGTCACACTTACCACAAACCGCTGACTCTGCAATGGAGTTAGCTGGTTACTTAATGGGCGGCATGGTCCGCAACAAAGAAGAAGACAAGAAAGTTTCGACAACAACAACTCAAGGGAGAACAAGTGGAGGCGCCAACTACAAGGGCAAAAGCACAAACCAAAGTCTATTCAATACAAGTGCTACGCCAAGCAAGACTTGTAGGAGGTATCACAAGGGTCGATGCAATTTGGCCTGCCTCCTAAGGTTTGTGAATCATGCAACCGTACGGGGCATGTGGCTGCTGACTGCTGGAAGAAGAAGATGACTTGCTACAATTGCAAGGAGATGGGCCATCTCAGTTTCGAGTGCCCAAAGAACAAACCCGCTGCTGGTGGTGCGAGTGGAAGTGGCAAGGACAAGAAAGGAAACGCTCGAGTCTTCGTACTCGACACAAAGAAAGCCGCTGACATGCCGGAAACCATTACCGGTACGTTTCTAGTCAACGACACCTATGCTAGAGTTTTATTTGATTCTGGTGCCAATTTGAGTTTTATAGATTATAGTTTTTGTAGTCTATTAAACGAACCATTAACAAAATTAGATAAAACTCTAAGCGTCGAGACTGCTAGTGGCGAAATCGTTAAAATCTCCGAAGACCTTGAAAATGGAAAAATACTTCTAGCTGGTTATATTTTGCCTATCTGCTTATTGCCCATGAGTCTGGCTGGTTTTGATATTGTACTTGGTATGGATTGGCTATCCGATAACCATGCTCGTATCATCTGCAATAGCAAAACCGTTGAACTTCAAGCCCTGATAAACGAACGATTTGAATTGAAGGGGATAAGGACGCTGACCAAGTTAGCATAATTTCCATGATTAGGGCTAACAAATGTTTGAATCAAGGATGCCTCGCATTCATAGCCTACGTCACTGAAGAATCCAAGCCAAAAGAAATCAAGGACGTTCCTATCGTTTCTGACTTTGCTGATGTCTTTCCTGATGAACTCCTCCCGATCGTGAAGTAGAGTTTAGGATCGATCTCATTCCTGGTACTGCTCTGATCGCCAAAGCTCCGTATCGCTTAGCGCCAACCGAGATGAAGGAGTTAAAGAAACAACTTGATGAACTCTTGGAGAAAGGTTTCATTCGACCAAGTTCGTCGCCTTGGGGAGCGCCAATTCTATTCGTCAAGAAGAAGGACGGATCTATGCGTATGTGTATCGATTATCGTGCGTTAAACAAGGTCACAATCAAGAACCGATATCCACTCCCTCGAATCAATGATCTTTTTGATCAACTTCAAGGTGCTAGCTTCTTTTCAAAAATCGATCTTCGTTCCGGCTATCACCAACTCAAAGTCCAATCTAAAGATATTCCAAAGACCGCGTTTCGAACAAGGTATGGACATTATGAGTTCACGGTCATGCCATTTGGACTTACAAATGCCCCAGCTGCATTCATGGACATGATGAATCGTATTTGCAAGCCTTACTTGGATAAATTTGTTATCGTATTCATCGACGGCATACTTATTTATTCTAAGTCAAAGGCCGATCAAGAAATCCACCTTCGAACGTTGCTTGAAATTCTTAGAACCAAGAAGTTATACGCCAAGTTCTCAAAATGTGAATTTTGGTTACACGAGGTACAATTTCTTGGTCACATCATCAACGTCAACGGTATTCAAGTGGACCCTGTTAAGATTGAAGCTATCTCTAAGTGGGAGGTCCCAAAGTCGCCAACTGAGATCCGAAGTTTCTTAGGTTTGGCCGGCTATTACCGTAGGTTTATCGAGAACTTTTCTCGAATCGTTGTTCCCCTAACTTCCTTAACTCGTAAGAATGGGGAACAAAGCAACAAGAGGCGTTCGATATACTTAAACAAAAGCTCAATCAAGCACCTATACTGCCTTTTCCAGAAGGTACTGAGGATTTTGTAGTATTTAGTGATGCGTCTCATTCCGGTTTGGGATGCGCACTAATTCAACGCAAGAAAGTAATCGCCTACGCCTCTCGTCAACTCAAAGTACACGAAAAGAATTACACAACTCACGATCTAGAGTTAGGCGCCATAATCTTTTCACTTAAGATATGGAGGCACTATCTCTATGGAGTAAGATTTACCGTGTACACTGATCATAAAAGCTTGAAACACATCTTTGATCAAAAAGAGCTTAACATGCGCCAACGGCGATGGATGGAAACACTCAATGACTATGATTGTGAGATTGTTTACCATGAAGGCAAAACCAACGTCGTGGCCGATGCCTTAAGTCGCAAAGAACATAAGAAACCCAAAAGAGTTCGAGCATTACGTCTAGAACTTCAAGCCGATCTTTTCAAACAAATCAAATCTGCTCAAGTTCAAGCAATCAATGAAAACCAAATCACTGATGAAAAACGCAACGGAACCATTGACTCGCTAGTCAAAGGTAACGATGATATCCTTAGACTCGGTAATAGGATTTGGGTACCAATCGTTGGAGACTTGTGTGAGAAAATTTTGAATGAAGCTCACAAATCCAAGTACATGATGCATCCCGGAAGTGACAAAATGTATCACAATCTCAAAACGAACTATTAGTGGAATGGGATGAAGAGGAATGTCGCTTCGCATGTGGCGAAATGTTTAACTTGTTTGCAAGTCAAGGCTGAACACCATAAGCCTTCGGGATTGCTACAGCAACCCGAACTTCCCGTATGGAAGTGGGAGTTAATAACTATGGATTTCATTACCAAACTCCCGAAAACGACTCGACAACACAATGCTATTTGGATAATTGTGGATCGATTGACCAAATCCGCACACTTCATACCCATCAATGATTCGTACTCAATGGATAGATTAGCGCGTATTTATGTGAACAAAATTGTTGCTTTGCATGGAGTACCGTTGTCTATAATTTCTGATCGAGGCATCCGTTTTACGTCTCACTTTTGGAAAAGCTTCCAACAAGCTCTTGGTACGAAACGCACTGCCTATCATCCGCAAACTGATGGGCAGAGTGAAAGGACAATTCAAATGTTGGAAGACATGCTCCGAGCTTGTGTGATTGATTTAGGTGGAAGTTGGGATGACCACTTACCCTTGATAGAATTTTCGTACAATAATAGCTATCAAACAAGTATTCAAGCCGCACCATTCGAGGCGTTATATGGACGTAAGTGTAGAACGCCCGTGTGTTGGTCTGAAACCGGAGATAATCAATTATCTGGACCCGAGATAGTCCAAGAAACCACGATGTATTCCATGTTTTGAATCTGCGAAAATGCTTGACCAATGAATCATTGGCTATGCCATTAAAAGACGTTGAAATAAACGAGAACTTAAAACTTGTAGAACGTCCAATTCAAATAGAAGATTCGAAAACCAAGAAATTAAAAACAAGAACTTTGAAAATTGTGAAAGTAAAATGGGACTCGCGTAGAGGGCCCGAATATACTTGGGAACTCAAATCGGAAATGAAAAAGAAATACCCCCATTTGTTCTTGTAAACCAATCTCGAGGACGAGATTTGTTTCAAGGGGGGGAGGATGTAATATCGTGAAAATTTGGAGTTTAAAATGTCAACTTTCCAAAGTCTAGGGACTAAATATGCCAAATTCCAAAGTTGAGGGTTAAAAATATAAATTCTGATTTCTTGACCAATCGTGATACGCGATGGGTTGTATAACAACGAGACGCGTGGCCAGCCATGTGTCCACACGTGGCACGTCGTTCGCCACGTGTCAACACGTGGAACACCGCCTGCCAGATGGCGACACGTGGCAGACCTACTATCTGACTCACCAGGTGCCTTGAAGGCTACGTCGCGGTACGCGACGGGTGCCTTGAAGGCGGTCGCGTACCGCGATGGGATCCAATATTTTGCCTATAAATAGCAAGGTCGGGATCTTCATTTCACACATCAAAATTCAGTATTCCTCTCTCTCTCTCTAACATCTCTATAATCCCGACAATCATATTAACGATTCGCCTCGATAAACGTGCCTCGATCCCTCGTTTGTGTACCAACGTTTCCTCGAAGTTCGTGCCACCCTCCACCCACATATGACCAAGATGGTGATTGTTATCGAAAGGCGTGTCATCAATTGTTGAAGATTGGTGTACATCGTTTGGAGTGTCGAGAAAGTGAAGCGGCGTTGAAGTGCTGCTCGAGTTTCTAGGGTTTCCAATACGCCAATAAGTTTAGGCGTAATGACAAATCAATATAATATACTATTATATTAAAAGGCTTAAGCCTTAAGTCGAGGTTATACTCGATACCTCGATAAAAGAAAAGAAAAGAAAACATAACAAAGAAATGAATGAAAGAATGTATATTGAATATTGTGAATACATATATATGTGTGTAAGTATATATGTATATATCCTTTGTTATGAAAATATTATTTAAAGAATAAATGAGTATTCTTAAATAATAAAAGAAAAAGAATACGTTTCTTAAAGAAGAAGAAACGTCGGGTTTTTATATAAACTAAAGGTTTATAATTACTTTTAAACTAAAGGTTTTCAAGTAAATGAAAATGAACTAAAGGTTCATCGAGATTGAGATATTAAATAAGACTAAAGGTCTTAAGCCGGATTGTATATCCGACTAACAAATGTTTATACTCGTACTATAGGTGCGAGATAAATAAGGGAAAGACCCTCGGACGGTGAGTGAAGCCGGTCCCAAAGAGACAATGTGAATACGGCCCCAAACTTTTATAAACTTGTTTTTCAAACGAGTCAAACATGTTATGTGAAATTGTTTACAAGGAACTACGTGTTCCTAAAACCATTATAAATAAGGGTATGAACCTAGCCCTTAGGCTGTGGTATACGTGTGTCTGGATCCTTACGTGATGAATGGGCACATCGCTCCACCCTTGGTCGTAGGACGCTCTCATGCAGGGAGTACGACCTTATGTGTATATTTAAGGGTACTTAACTAAGTCGAACGCTGCGGTGTTTGCTGAGGTGACCTAGAGTAGAGGCTCAACTTTATAATGTGTTATTTAACTTTGTTATTCCTAAACCATGATGGGCCGAGACAGGCGTAGTCTCGAGGGGTAATAAAGTAAAAGAAATTATTTTTGCGTCAGCGTGTTCACCAACATTCGTTGCTAAAGTATTTTATTTATATTTTGCAGATGAACAAAGTTAGCACTTGGAATGACGAAGTGCTTCGAATATCCGATGGCTCGGATTTATTTTGTATAAACTTAACATATTAAAATAGTGGTTTGTAATTATAAACAAGTAATGTTTTGTTAATAACTTAAACGGGTAATTTATAATCCCGTCTTTTGAATGTATATATACATGTTACATTTTTTATCATTAAAGTTTTATAGGTAATCCGCAAACTAACGCAACTCTAATTTATTTACAATTGCGATACCAACATATGTGTCATACTCCTAGGCCGTGTTTTGGGGTGTGACACATATTATAACTATATATAATTTACAAGTTTAGTGTCGCAAGTGGCTTATTGGGCCACTTGGCGGCACCGTATTGGTCGGTGAATTTTGTATTTTTTTAGTTTAGTTACCACAATAAACGTAATGGAAACTGATCAGACGTCAATTTTTTTAGTTCCGGTACCATAACAAATCTGAAACCGGCCGAGTTCGCGCAGAGTCGCGACTTTATTTAAAGCCCATGACCGACAACGCTACCGACTGAACCCCCCCCCCCCCCCCCACACCACCACCACCACCACCACCACCACCAAATTGGCCTTTGGTCCACCACAAGTTTTTTTTTTCGTTTTTTAGTTCCGGTACCGTAAGGTACGTAATCAAAACCGACCAAATTCGTGTCAAGTTACCGCCTCAATGATCGAGACCGACAATGCTTTGGTTTTACCACCGCCTGGGTTTGCCAACCAACTAAACATCGTCTTAAATATTTTGTTTTGTTATATGTTAATGCTTTAATATTTTAATTTGACGAATTAATATTTTGGGTTTTAACCCTCAAATTTTACCAATGGTGTCTATATTGTTACGAACGCAGCCGGTACTGACCGAATTCGTGTCAACTCATCGTCGTAATGTTCGGGTTTTACCAACGCCCGAGTTTCAACGTATGGTTTTGCTAGCTGCCCCTAGGGGTGTTCTTCGGGTTCGTTTTCGGGTTTCGGGTTTTCGGGTCGGGTTCTTCGGGTTTCAAAGTTTTATATCTTAACCCGAAACCCAACCCAAATCTCTCATGGGTTTTTCGTGTTCGGGTAATTCGGATTCGGGTTTTTCCGGATTGGATTAATCGAGTTTCAAGTATCCTAGAAAACAAAATAAAAACAAAAAAAATAATAAAAAACTTCAATGCTAAAATTGAAACAACATATTTTTATTTCCTCGTAACGCAAATAATCAAATATTAAACCAACATAACTTGATAAAACAATTCAAATGAAGAATAAAACTAAGTAATTGACTCGAACCATAATCTTTTCAATCAGACGTGATTTGGTTGTTCGATTACGGTTGTTATTAGTAATAAATGGAAAACATAAATCAACTATAAACAATCGATCCATAATATTTGAAATGGCAACAATTGATCAGGAGCAACTGATAACTTTAGTGGCTAAAATTAAGCCTATTTCACCTAAAAATATATTTAATTTCAAAAGTAAAAGTTTATTCGGGTTTTTCGGGTTGACCTAAAACTTAGAAATCAAAACCGAAAACTAACCCGAATTACTTCAGTTCGGGTTCAGGTTTTTCGGTTCGGGTTAGTTCTGGTTCAGGTACGGGTTTTTTCGGATTGGGTTTCGGGTAAAAGTGATAGCCCTAGCTTGCGCCGAGATGAAAATCTGGTTTTATATATAAAAAAATGGATCAACGACTTAACAATTTATCTTCTTGGAAGGTGGATGAGATGTTGTTATATTCGGGTGATCGTGCTATATTTGAGCGAAGGAAAAACGAAATCCGTTTAGGTTATCATGTCAACGAGTAATCATTTTTTTAGTAGAAAAATGTTCTGCTTTTTTCTCAAGTATCTTTTGTTTTTGTTACTTATGTAATGTATCGTTTTTTCCTATGCGCCTATCGTGTGGTTATATATATATGTGTGTATATATATAGGGTTAGTATCAAATAAAAACTCTTATTTTTTGTGAGAACCTAAAGAACTAATCACAACCCTTAGATCATTTGATCAATGGTTCAAAACAATAATAGCGTCATTGTAAATAGATAATCTTTGTTAGACATTTTGATAGATTAAAAAGTGTATTACGGGAAATCCAAAAAAGAATAATTTGAAACCGCTGTCTCTTTCCATCCTAAATAAATTCCTAATTTGTTGCATCACTAAATAATTTAGTATTTCAAAGTGATGGCCACTTCAACGTGATTCTTCTCAAACAGATAATAAAGAGTTCAAATTTTAAAATGAAACTTTACATAAAATTCATGTGTGTAAAACCTGTAGTTGGATTTAAGATCTTAAAAAAAATACTCTTTACACACATGCAAAACATTTACGCATATTGTAAATGTTTAGTTACTCTTAGAGCAAATAATTTTGATACTGAGGATATGTTATTCTTGATGACAGATCTGTATGAATTATCTTTCTGAAGGGCTCCGAAGCTGTGATAGGATCAAGGATCCTCAGCAGTTGGTATAATTAACAATTGTTTCCTATGTGTAGGTTGTTATTCAACAAGAGCAACGGCTACAAGACTAATTCCACCAGAATTCTCGCTATTTGGACTGGTCAAGCACGTGATCAAAAGCAACGTTGGAGATAGTGGGAAGATGGCGGAAATATAGGAGTAGTTAGTTAGTTGTTATTTACTTTCTTTATATACCGAGTTTATGATCAATACTAAGGCACACGGTTACACTCACACATACTCTAGCTGCTAAGTTCTCTGTAATCACACACACATAGCTCGATTGTATTCGTTGATCATAAACTCCACCCATTGTAACCCTTTTTCGATATTAATAAAATGGTGATAGACGATTTGTCATCACCCGGGGTTTTTTTTCCTTTGATCTAAACAAGATCAAGGGGTTTTTCCTCGCAACAAATCACGGTGTTCTTCATTATTTCGTTCATATAATCGTTTTTAACATCATAGCACTATACCTCACATTTACATATTTGGATACATTATTCTTAGTTGATTTTTATCCAAAACAGTTATATATATGTAAGACAATGCTAAACATATATAATATTGAAAAGGTTAGATATATGTAGATTGATAAAAATAAAAATAAAAGGCAATTAACAAATAACATATTTGTATATATAGCAAATATACAATTAACAAATTACAAATTTGTATATTAAGCTAACATACATCAATGAAAAAGTTACATATAAACACTTTACTGTAACATATAAAAATTTCCCTTTTAAATTTTGCATATATGAAAAAATTGTATATTGGTTTACATTTTACATGTATGAGGGAAATGAGCTAGTGTATTTTTTAAAAAATGACATATGCATATTTAATGAAAAATATTAACAATTCATGTTTCTTTGTTGTGATCTTTTCAGTAAAGAATTATTAATAATGTTAGGAGATATTCAGGAAACTCAAAACTACATGGCTATTTATTTTATTAAACACCCTTCTATTAAAAAGAAAAGAGAATTTAAAAGAAATTAAATGATTGGTTGGAATTAGTTCTTAAAGATTTTAAAAAAATTGGAGTTTTTAAAGGAAACTTTCCTTACTAAATGATTGGTTGGAATTTGATGCTTCCATGTTGCTGTTTCAGAAACAATCAAATTCAAGCAAGGATTAAAGATTCAATAATTAATATTTATACTTTGAACAAAACAAATAAAACTAAAAATAAAAAAATTATATCCGTGTGAAGAAAATTATAAACCTTGAAAATGACACAAATATGAATTTTGAGTAAGGAAGTGAGAAGTGTGAGAATTTTTGTATTCGGATTATAGTATTATATAGATAAACAGATTTTGTTAGAAAGTTTGAATTGTACCATAATAAGGAAAGGTCTAAATATAGTAAATTTAGGGATTACAATTAGGGATCTTTGATAATTGATGTAAACTTATATTGGTAGTAATAAATATAGTAAATTAAAAGAATGTATGAGGATTTTTGTATAACCGAATAATAAATATAGTAAATTTAGAGAATGTACTTAGGGATTTTTGTATAACCGAATAATAATAACTAATATAAATTAAATTATATTATAATTGATGTTTATAAAATTAGACACATTATGTTGACTTTGAATTTAAATTTAAATCTGTAAAAATTTGTTAGGTTCTAGTAATGATATGAATAAATATAAATCAATCACAATACATCTAAAAATAAGCCAAATAATGATCACTTCATAATTTAAATTGTAATCAGTGTTTAGGATCTTTTATATTGAATCGTATATATGCAATTTCAATTAAACATTATACATTAAATTAAAGATTAAACATACATTATACATTACACATTAAACATTAGATTGAATATAAACATAGTAACCTAAGAATGTAAAATACTAACCTAAGTTACTAATCTAAAATACAAATATTCCAAATTTAACAAATACTATAAATGAAATTTGGAATCAATTAAACATTAAACATAGGAAACATATCAAATAACAATATGAATTAACATTAACAATTAAACATTAAACATACTAACCTAAGAATGTAAAATACTAACCTAGGTTAATAATCTTAAATACAAATAAAAAAATTTTAAGATATACTGTAATTGAAATTTGGATTCAATTAAACATTAAACATAGGAAACATATCAATTAATATTAATAATTAAACATTAAACATACTAACCTAAGAATGTAAAATAATAACCTAGGTTAATAATCTAAAATACAAATAAAAAAATTTACATATACTGTAAATTGAAATTTGAAATCAATTAAACATTAAACATAGGAAACATATCAATTAACAATATCAATTAACATTAATAATTAAACATTAAACATGCTAACTCGAAAAAACTTCGATTGACGGGAATACAGCCATGGATGTGAAGATATGATTAACAATATACTTCCACATGCTGAGCAAATGTACATTGTTATGGATCTACTGAAATCAATTGCCGGATCTAATCAAATCAATCGTTGTCTTCAAATAATGGAGCCTTACGCTATCGTTGATCACACTTATTTAGCCAAACTCCGGTATCGATTACATTTGCAGGATCTAATGAAATCATCATAGGATCGATGTAAAATAATGGTCGATTGAAAGAGGGATTTTGGTGATTAGGTTAAAAGGAATTGAATATGAAGGAAACCGGGTATTGAAGTTAAAACAATTGAATAATGGAAAGCTGGTTTAGAAACTTAAAGTTAAATGTTTACATTAATTATTAGTAATTTAATTTCTTTTTAATTTATTTAATTGTTAAGAAAATTAGAGAAGTATAAGATATATTTGGAAACAAAGTGAATTGACCAATAGAGAAGGGCCATGTGGAGGCAATCTCATTTGTTTTAATAGTATAGTAGGATTTGAATAGTGAACTTTTTAATCCTTGTTGTCTATGAGACTTAAACACAAGACCTCCCCTTCCCAAACCCAGGTGTTTAACGTCTTTGACTTTGTCAATGGACCACCATCCCATTGGTAGTGTGGTTTTATATTATTTAAAGTATTATGTTTATCTATCTATTCTAATAAAGTAAAATAATTGTGACATATGTCAGTTTATGGTTAAACCTCATAACTTTTTTCCCTCCAAAACTAATATCTTAATTAACCTAATACATGTCCTATTCACTTTACTTTTATATTTTATTTATATTATATTTATATACTTTTATAAAAATAATTATTACCATATTATTTTACTATATATTCTAAAATACTTGATGAAATCCAAAAATTAACAACAAACCATGTTCTTAAACATTGAAAGGAATATATATTTTCAAATGTTATCATTAAATATTTTACTATTGTAACATCCCAAAATTTCAATAATAATATTTTAATATATTATATGTTTAACGGACGAGAATTTACCCGAGTTAGTAGATTATAAATAATAATGATAGATAGATAAGTAGGCTAGTTAGAGGAGTTGAACATGGACTAAAAAGGAAATATGGGTCTTAGGTCCATGGGCTTAAGGGAGTATAAATACCCCTTAAACCCTAAATATTTCCATTTCCATCCAACTTATCCATCTTATTCTCCCTACACCTCCATACACACACAAATCTTTCCATTTCGGCCGCAAGCAAGAACAAGAAGCCGAGATCAAAAATCGAACCTTTTGTTGATAGATCCTAGATATTCAAGCTAGATACAAGATCAATACTCCATAACAAGCTAGCTCGACCCCAGCCAGGGGCTCTGCCCCTTGGACCCCGCTAGGGCTGCCACCCCTAGAACCCCGCTGCCAGGGGCGCTGCCCCCGGACCCCCGTTCGTTGTGGGTTATATAAAGATAGAAATACGATATGAGTAACAATAGTTAATTAATACATGTAAATATTATACAGTTAGCCGTGCACAGCTCAAGAAGGGAATAACTATTAACGGTGAACGTAACCACACTAAGGTGAGTTTCTAGCCCTATTCCTTGTTATGTTTCGGGGCTGTCTGCATACTCGATGTGATTAGTTAATACACTTACCTTAAGTGGTAAGTGTATGCCTATTTATGATATATGTGTATGCTATGGAATAATGCTTGACGGTACATGAACGATCTTCGGATATTGCATGTGCTTTCAGGAGATAGTTAGATGATGTGGTTGTTTATATATATGTTGTATGTATGAAGCATGTATGTTTTAGAGAATGAGTATGAATGAAAGTATGTAAAATATATGAACAAGAAGGAAGGTATGATATGAAGGAATTGACGGTAAAGGGTGGCAGACCCTAATAATATCTATGAAGAAGGGTGGCAGACTCTAATAATATCTGTGAGGTTATAGGGCGAGAGACTCTTTAAGGGTGGCAGACCCTAATAATATCTGTAAGGTTATAGGGCGAAAGGCTCTTTAAAATGTAAAGATGTATGTAACGAAAGATAAAGTATGAGGTATGAAAGAAATAAAGAAAGAAAGAAAGAAAGTATGAAAGTAAGAATGAGAGTATATACTTATGTATTATGAAAGAAAGTAAAGAAGGACAAGTATGTAATATAAGAATGTATTGTATGTTGATTATATTAACTAGAACTCACTCAGCGTAGCTGACTTTTAGTATGCACGCAGGTGAGTAGAATGAGGCAGTTAGCTTGAGGGGGACACGTGGCATGGTTGGATGAAGCTGGCATATGAGGATTTTGTTATGATGTTTTATCACTATGTTTCATGTTATGTTTTAAAAAGACAAATTATGGATGATTGTAACGAATGATTGACTATTTTAGTTTCCGCGAAAGTTTTTAATTAACTTTGATTTTAGAACTGCGTTTATGAATATATCCAACGTCCAAATGTGAGGTACCGGTAACGGGGCCTCACAACTATGTATATTGTTGAGGATTATAAAGAAAAACAAAACTCGAGCATGCTTTCAAAGTAATTTGTTAGATTATTAAATCATAAATCTATGCTTAAAGTTGATCCATTATTTTGAAAATCAATCCATTTATCTATAGTTATTATTATTATTGTTGTTGTAATTGTCATGTAAATTAATAAATTTTAAATATAAGTTTTAAATCTATCAATTTATTTTGTTAGTTAATTTAGTAAACTATATATTTTTTTGGTTAATTTAGTAAATATATACCAATCATTTTCATATATTACAAAGTTTATCATATTTAATATTTAGGTTTTTTTTATCAAGGATTGTTTCGGGTTTTGTGAAATCTAAATTTGGTTACATTAAAAAATTGGTAAATAGATTGTTTGGTACAAGTTAACTACATTTTGGTCAAAATTTGTTATGGGTCAAAAATGAGAAATCTGAGTATTTTAAAAGTTTGAGAATGCAAACAGATTTATTGTTAAATTTGTTACGGGTTGAAAGTGTTGACTTGAAATGTCAAAATGATGAAAGTTAGAATTTTAAACATAATTTGGGTTTCAAATTTATTTTCAAGAACATTTTTGAAAAAAAATCAAAATGTTCGGGATTTGTAAATTAACTATTTTCCATCGACTATTAAAATTTAATAATAGATTGTAAACACTTATGACATGCCACCCCTAATGCCTATCAATACTTCTAACTTGTATCAAATTTAAAATATTTATGTCAGCATTAACTTTTCCTTTAATGGTGATCAGAACGTTATATGGGAAGCATGTAATGCAAACCTTGCTCAAATGAAACAAACTATTCAAAAAATTAAATGGGTTAACATGTTATTTGTTATGTTGTCAAACTATCAAAATCTTTTTCATGGTTTATCTCAGAAAAAAAATAATTTTTTAAGAACATCCGTCGTTATAATTTAATATTCTCCTTCCCTTTTATGGGTTGTAATTTCATAAATATATCAATAAAGGTAACACTTCTTCAATATTTAGGCTGAGTGGTCAGAACTACTATTGTATGACTATTGTATGATAAGTCTTCTTCCTGAATTTTCAGCTATACATATATGATACCGACAATGAAAGTTTCAATAAAAGAAGCGTTCTCGAGTATGTTTTTGTACGTGCATTTTTTTATTAATTTTATTTTAAAAAAATCATTTTGTGATATAAATAAAATCAATTTATATACACACAGTACATACACATGCATAAATGTAATACATTTTTTCATATACATTATGTAATTATTTTCTTAACTTGTAATTTTATAATCTGGATAATCCGTGTGTTACACGGGCTCTAAAACTAGTTGAATAATAAAGTATTAAATAAATAAAAAATGATTGAGTAGTAAGTGCAATTGGTTAAAACCGCTACACTTGATTTAATATGGGCTTTAGTTAATTTATTTTTATTTACATGGTGTCTATATGACATTTTAACTATACAATTAGTTAAAACCACTACACATAGCCTAAGGTCATAAGAAATACTCCCTCTGTCCTATTATAAATGTTCATATTTTCATTTTTGTTTGTCCCATTACAAGTGTTCATTTTTAAAGTTTATTAGCCAATTTTCAAATTTACCCTTAAACACACACAACTAACATTAATAAACAATATTGATGGACCCACTTTCCAATGACACTATTGTCATTTAGTAAGGAAGAAAAGTAATCATTTAATCCACCTTAAACTTTGTGTTTTTCAAACCATGACACTTATAATGGGACGTAGAGAGTAATCTATCTCTTCTAATAAAAGCCTACCAGTTTTGCCACTTGTCAATACCATAGCCCTCGTCACCTTTTTTCAACCAATTTGCATATGGTCCTTATTTTTTAAGTCATTTCAATATATGACATTAAAATTATTGGTTTATTTCAACTAAATCAATTACTACATATAATAACTATTCTCCATATGGATTGACAAGAGACGATTAGTGAATTTTGTAGTGTTTATTATGGATTATATTCAAAATAATAAACAATAAACATTCGATTCATAATATGTGGAATGAGAACAATCGACTTGGACCAAATCCTGATAACGTTAGCGGCTAAGGCTTAGCCTTTAATACCTAAAAATACATATGATTATAAAACTAAAAGTTTTCAGGTTGACCTGAAACCTAGAATTCGGACCCAAGAACCAACAGGTCTTACTTCGGTTCAGGTTTGGGTTAGTATTTTCTTGGGTTAGAGTTTCTCGGGTCGGGTTAATTTGGGTTCAGGTACGGATTTTCTTGGGTTGGGTTTCATGTTACGGGTAAAAGTGATAGCCCTACTTTCAACGATTATAAATAAAAATCACTACCTTCACTTTATGCAACTTTAAATGTTTTAATATTCTTTTAATCAGAATAATCACTATTATTTACATTCATATTAAATAAACAAATTATTTTGTTATATTTAAATTTTCAGTTTTTATGTTGTTTGATTATACAATTTTTTATTGTAAAATATAAAGTCAATTAAAAATTTGTCATACACAGAATATTAATGACAACAAATTTATCATGATTAATCAATTTCAACTTGTAAAGATTCCAAGGATGATTATATCATCAAAGTTCAGGTATATGATTTTTGGGATAATCACGTTTTTTTAATAAACATGAGCAGAAATTTTCAAATGATATCATATTAATTGATTAAAAGCTATGATATTTTATGTGTATGAATATTTTTTTTATTAGTATCATGTATATATATTATCATTTATTCAAAGTTGGTATGTACTTGGAGAACCTTTTTTTGTCACACGGACAATTATATATGGCTATATCAAGAGTTATGAGCAGGCCTATATGTTACTTTATTAAGAGTTACAAGCAAACATGAACTAAAGATTTTGAATTTTTTTTAACAATGTATATCTGCTAATACAATCACAAATGTAATGTAAAAAGAAGTTTTTACCTATTTGTAACATATTTGTGTAATCTTGGTTATGCAATTGCTGTAATTTTAATTTAATTGTAATTGTATTAACAATATATGATCAATTTGTTGACTGTATATCACTTAATGGTTAAAAGTTTAAAATTTTCAATAATTACTCGTATAATACACGGGCCTCAAACTGGTATATAATATATTTGGTATGTGTCTTGCTAGTTCTAAATTCTAATGTTCTGTATACACAAATGCTTAAGAAGTTTACAGCTTGCAATATAATGTTGTGTGAAAGCATTCAATTCTATAGTGTAGGGACTGGGAACTTGCTTCCTATAAGGCTGAGGGGTGTGGGGGGCTTTAATGGGGGCTCCAACCAATAATATTATGACGTGTGGCAGAGAGAGAAACTGGATAAGGGGGTTGTTGGAGCCCCCGTTGGAGCCCTGGCCCCTGGTGTGGAGGGGCTCCAGCGAAAATTTTTTTTATAAATATATTCAAACAACGACATTTTTTTTTTATTTTTTTATAAATATATTCAAACAACGACATTTTTTTTGTGTTAGTTTTGAGAGGATTTTAGGAGGAAATGTGTATAATTGTGAAATGAAGCATATTTTATAAAGATATATATTTATAGTTTAAGAAAATATTTTTTTTTTAATTTAATATGAGCTCAACAGCTCTTTTCCGTAAACCTATATAGAAAATATATTTTTTTTTGTTTTTTTCAGCTCCCAACGGTCCAAAATATCTCAAAAGGTGTGCTGCTCTCTCTCTTCTCCCGCTAACCAGCTCACGCCTGCATTGTTTTTCGCGTTAGCGCCCCGTTAGCGCCCCCGTTAGCGCCCCGGTGGTGTGGTGTTAGCGCCTGGGGGCGCGAGCGGAGGGGCTCTAGCACCCCCGTTGAAGCCCCACACCCCTCAGCCTAATCCTATGGCGTTATCCTAGACCTCATCATTTGACACGTTTGGCATTCGATAAGTTTTGACATATTGACATGAAATATAAAGAGTTATTCGTATATATAGGTTATGTCTGTAGAAAACCAATAAACTAATTTATTTTCGTGTCTTTTATTTACTTATACATGCTTAGGCATTATAATACATACAGTCGTAGACTATATACATAGACAATCAATTAGTTATTTTTTAAAAATAATAAAACAGATGATTGAGAAATAATGAGCATTGTATTTATATATAATTTCTTTAGATTTCAAAATCAAGAATAAATATATTTTTACGTTCGTGCTGCTAGTTCCTACATCCCTCCGTTTCATATATTAAAAAGTGAAAAGATGGAACAATAATGATGAGAAAAAGAACAAAAAAGTGAGCGATGATTTGAACATCCTTGCTTTGCTGTGCCTGTGACCGTCTACAGTTGTCAGATTTGACATGTGCCTCCCCAGTAATTCCACGCCTCTCACAACATTAAATTCGTATTAAAATTATACATAAATCATTTCTTAACTACTTCATTAGTTCCAAAGTTTTTTTTTAATAGCGTTTGGATCCCCCGCCAATACCTGAGTGAGCCTTCCTGAGACGGGATGTCAACCGTCCATACTGATTTTGACGCTCCAGGCCTGACTCACTCAAGAACACCATCAAGGAGGAAACCCAATACTGTGAGAAAACCCCCTTGAGTCAGGTTTCGAACCTGAGACCTCAAGGATCTCAAGTCTTAACCATCACTCTCATGCCATTATGCCAGAAGGCCAATTGCTCATTAGTTCAAAAGTAAACGAGAAATTATAATATATATTTTTTGAAACAACGATTACCTCTGTGTTAAGTCTATCACACTTCTTAAATTTAGAGAGTCGTATTTTTTATTATTTTAGTCAGACTATGTTGTTTTAATAAGGTACAAGTTAGCTTCAGAGTTTGGCTTAAGCGTTTCTCTAGGAAACGATGACTACAACTTGACAGCTGTTGTGCAACTACAAGAGCGGAACTCTCTAGCGTAACACACAGTGCGACGAAAACCCGGATGAACTCGATATTTGAACTGACAATCTCGCAAGATTTAGCTCAAATTTTTCATTAATAAATCCACCAAAATGACATAAAAGTGGATCGAGCTTGAGTCTTCACTGAAAAACTCAAACCTCATACTAATAGAACACAAGTGAGGATTTCTAGAGAAATTACATACCGGAAAATTTTTGTTAATTTCGAAGACTTGTATGTGAAACTAAAAAGAAGCACCATAACGTTTTCTAGCAAATCATATATTTATTTCAACGATTTAACTATGAAAACAGAAAAAACTTCCAAATATACCCATAAATCATTTTAATTCTCTTTTTGTAATATTAAATATTTTAACAAAAGTTTATCTATGTTTTATAATGATCCACAACTTCTAGGCTTATCTATGTTTTATAATGATCCACAACTTCTCTCAGTTTGTAATTTATAAGTATTGTAGCCATTATTTTATTTTACATTCTTAAAAACATCGAATTAAGTGGATTCTATCTTGCTTTTAGCATGAAACGATAAAAATATTACGTGACAAATTAAAAAAGAAAAAGAAAAAGAAAAAGAAAAAAAAGTACCAAACAAAAAGAGAAGAAAAGGCATGACCCAAGCAAATTGCATAACCAACACATCATTTTACTGATATCATTTACATAATACAAACCTATATCAAACACAAATTATTTTTGATTTATACCAATCATCATCTTCTTTACAACTACTAAGTTCTTGAATAATACAAATACTTTAATGATAGGAGTTTGTAAAAACTTAAGATTAAAGTTAAGAATTTTGAATGGATGTTTCTTCCTTTTTTCCTTTTTGTCTTCGCTTTATCGTAGGAGCTTACATTCTTCTACCTTTTTAATTGGACTTTATTGGTGATTGCCATCCTGTATCTATGTCTATATACGTTGTATGATAATATATGTTCTACGATAATACAAAAACCTTTTTACTTTATCAAACACAAAATAATTATTTTTTATCCATATTGAAGAAACACTGAATGACCCTGACAGATTAAAGATAATCTTAGGGTAAATAGATGTTTCCCACGAGGGTTAGGTCCGGCAAAGATGGTCATTCTTAACCTGCAAAACAGACACCGTAAGCTCGTCACTGAGAGGGGGGGTTCCTCCTTGTGACCACCATCCGGCGTGAGAATCAGGCTAGATTGCTCTGAATATAAGTGTATATAGAGAGAAATAGCTAGAGAGAAGACGATGATACCGTTCCAAGGTGTTGGAGTATTTATAGCCGAAGGTAGGTTTCCAAGCAGGTACGGCCAGCTGTATATAATATTCCTTTTCCACAAACTATGGGCTACGTTCGTGCCACGATGGGAGTTGGTGGGTAGGCAGCGGCTGATAGTGACATTTTGTACAGGAGCGTGCTCCTCCTCGTACTATTGTCGGTGAGCTGTCACCCCGTGATTGGTTCATGGGTTGCTTTTGTCAGATCTTGTCTATTTGTCCATACCTTGGTAGGTATAGTACAAAAGATCTTCTAGAAGCGTACGGACTGGCTCTTTTGGGCGGGAATATTCCCGCCTTGCTCATTCCTTCTTCAGGTGACATTACTGAAGTATTAAGAGTTAGTGCCTTATACGTGTAGCCTTACTGTTAGTGCGGGTAGCCTTCCTTCTTGGCTTGTACCTACAGCTGCGGGGACAGGCAGGGTACTGTACCAAGGGAGGCTTTCCTGCGGGAACAGCTGGCTTACTGCGTGTAAGGTCTTCATCTCTCTGAGCATGGTGGGTCCTGCGGATCCAGTTGGTCTTTACACAGACGTACCTCTTCAGGATGAGTCTTGCGGGTCTAACTGGGCTTTGCGGGGACCTACCTCTTCACGTACCAATCATTATCTTGTTTACAACTATTTGGTTCTTTAAACAATACAAACACTTCCACAGCAAGGCACGTGGTAACATGGACATCCATATACTCGAACCTTCTCTCACTTTATACTTTTCAATTTTCCATTCACCCCTTAAACTATTCAACAATCCCCACTTCACACCTTCCACGTTCCACACAAAACGCGTTTCCACTTTCTAATTCTCCCCCCTTTAATAAATACACAAACAAAACATATCTCATTCTCTCTCTTCTTCATAACCATTCCGGCCACCGTCTTCACCGCCGGCGAACCTCCGGCCAAAAACAATTTCAACGATATGGTTCAAATCCAACCCATTTCAGCTGCTTTGTTGCTGATTATCACACCCTTTTTGTTGTTTCACTCAAATGCGATCCGGTCAGTTCCTGAAACGCCGGTCAACGGTTACATCGAAGCGCCGGAGTACCGCAACGGCGATCAATGCTTCAATCGGGTTAAAACCCATGTAGCAATGACCCTTGATTTCAACTATTTAAGAGGATCTGTAGCTGCCGTACACTCTATACTCAAACACACTTCATGCCCTGAAAACCTCTACTTCCATTTCATCGCATCGAAATTCAAGTCACCTTCGCCGGAAGACCTCGCCGGAATCATCAAATCCGTCTTTCCGTTTCTGGGTTTCACGGTTTACCGGTTCGATGATCGGATTGTGAAGGATTTGATATCCGGGTCGATCCGTGAAGCGCTTGAAGACCCATTGAATTACGCGCGGACTTATTTAGCGGATATTATTGATTCGAGTGTGAACCGGGTTATTTATCTGGATTCGGATATCATTGTTGTGGATGATATTCAGAAGCTATGGTCCGTTTCGTTGACCGGGTCTACCGCAATCGGAGCTCCGGTTTATTGCCACGCGAATTTTACGAAATACTTCACCGATAAGTTTTGGTCCGATTCGGGTTTATCGAGCGTGTTTAAAAACAAAAAGGCGTGTTATTTTAACACGGGTGTGATGGTGATGGATTTAGTGAAATGGAGGAGTGGAGATTATATTAACCGGGTTGAAAAATGGATGAGGGTTCAGAAGGAGGAGAGGATATACGAATTGGGTTCGCTTCCGCCGTTTTTATTGGTGTTTGGTGGTCACGTGGAGGCGATTGATCATCGGTGGAACCAGCATGGGCTTGGGGGGAATAATCGGGTTCACAGTTGTCGGTCGTTGCATCCGGGCCCGATTAGTTTGTTGCATTGGAGCGGGAAGGGGAAACCGTGGGTGAGACTTGACGCGGGTGGTCCGTGTCCGGTTGATGAGCTATGGGCGCCTTATGATCTTTATAGACATTCTAAGCAACAATTGAGGTGATGGTGATGGTGGTGGTGGTGGTGGTGGTGGTTTAGGATTTATGTTTATGTTTGTTGTAATTTGATTTATTCTTTTTCTTTTTGTAATTTGATTTATTCTTTTTCTTTTTGTATATTTTGTATTTATTTTGTTGCATATAGCGATTCGTTTTGTATATCGATACATGAATACGAGTATAAACACACAATTTTATGTTACAATTAAGAATGTAGTTCGAGTGGAGGTATGATCATGTTCGGCTCGGACTGTATTGTATAGGTGTAACCTACAAACATTCACCCAGGCTGAACATGAATGGTACCTTAAGAATGTGGTTCAGGTACGTGGAGGTACTCATGTTTAACTTGTCAAGCCGAACATGAATGGTACCTTAAGAAGGTGGTTTCAGGGTACATTTATATTCGGCTTGGTCTGTAAAACCTACAAAGCCAAGCCGACATGAATGGTAGATACAAAACAAGCCGACATGAATGATACCTCTAGGTTGGAATTTGCTGTCTTTGTTGTCAATATCAAGTGGAAAGTTGTAAAAGAACATATGGTACGCATTTATGTTGTGTTTGGATGATCACAAGAAGCCAACATGTGTGGTCCAAAGCTATTGACTAGAATCTAGATATAGCTTAAAGCATATACACCTGTAGTACATTGTTTTTAACTACATGACAAATGTTGCATACTTGATATGTTTATCTTTACATTGTTTTTAACTACATGACAAATGTTGCATACTTGATATGTTTATCTTTATCTATGACAACACCGCTTATACTTACGTACGAGGTGATACGTGTGTGTATATATGAAGCATATGAATTAGATTTTGCATCTGTCATCGTCATATATGAGTTGTTTTGATTTGATTACTTCTTGGTTCAATTGAGTTAGAGCAAGTGTTTTAATCGCTAGAGGCGTATAAATGAGCTGGCATGGTCATCTTAACTTTTGGCATGACCATGTGTATGAATTTAATATCTGTCATCATCAATCTTAATTGGAATATGATGCTGGCGTGCAACGGAATCAAATGAATTATGTCTAATTGAAGAAATAGTTACCGGGTGATTGGAATATGATGTTGGCGTGTAACGGAATTAAATGAGTTATGTTTGATTGAAAAAAAAGTTACACTTAGAAAATTTATTATGTTTGTATTTCAATTTTATGTATTGGATTCTTAGCAAATATTAGGATATCCTTTGGTTCAAAACTTTTTATAATACCCTTGATTTTTCATTTAGATCCCACACTGATTTTGAAACTCAAAAGAATGAAGTAAAATAGATCACAAATGTTCAACTGAACTGTGGATTTGTTTTTCGTCGTCCTAAACCCAACCTTGAGCTTCAAATGAGCCGTTTGGGTTGAATAATCAAAAGTAAAGTCATTTTTATAGATCCAAACATATGTGCGTAACTAGAGGTGTTAATTGTGTCATTTCAATTTTTTTAACCCGAACAAGACCTGTATACTTATTTGTGTGGTGGTAGACACATTTAAAATCGTGTGTTTGAGTTGATATGTCTAATGTTCATTTACAAATATAAGTTATACCCAGTGACTTAGTGAATTACTCAGTTTTATTTTTGAAATTGTTATCCTTTAAATATAATCTCTATTCTCTAACGACTTTGTTCATTAGTCCTAACTCTTTTTCTTGTGTTCCTTTCACTCACTTTCTCTAATTTCAAGCTAAATACATAAAATTAAGTTTGTCAATTGAGAATGAGAGAGAAGAAAATAAAAACAAGGTGATTTAAGTTTTGAAAAAAAAAATTCACTTTTGAAAATTAGCATCGAAATAAAAATTGCACCTTTACACCCATAACATCAAGATGGTTTAATCTTTTTAACAAAACAAATATGATTGGACTTACTAAATCGAGCAATACGAACACCACCGATAATTTTGTGGTAACTCACTACGATTTTTCAATATAATTAAAAACGAAAACTACACATAGAAAACAATAACCCTAAACCATTAATTCATACAAAAACTCTATTTGCTCACCAAGACTCTTAATTAGACAAAAATGAAAACTTTAACTCTATTAATTATATGTACAAACAACATCATTATCTCTTCTCATTCTTAATTATCCAGATCACCCACTTTTAATGTTTAAGCATTTATCCCTTTCAGACTATTTGTTATATTTTTATATGGTATTTCAAATGATAGTAATTTTCCATAACAAAACGTAATTTTTAAGATATAGATGAAAAGAGATCAAAGACATGAGACTATGAGAGTAGAGGTGCACAAATCGGGTTTCCTAAATACCCGGGTTCGGGTATTGAAGAAACACTAAATGACACCGGCAGATTACGGGTAATCTTAGGGTTAAGTAGATGTTTCCCACGAGGGTTAGGTCCGGCAAAGATGGTTATTCTTCTCGACCTGCAAAACAGACACTGTGAGCTCGTCACTGAGAGGGGGGGGGTTCCTCCTTGTGACCACCCTCCGGCGTGAGAATCAGACTAGATTGCTCTGAATATAAGTGTATATAGAGAGAAATAGCTAGAGAAGATAAGATGATGATACCGTTCCAAGGTGTTGGAGTATTTATAGCCGAAGGTAGGTTTCCAAGCAGGTACGGTCAGCTGTATAATATTCCTTTTCCACCAACTACGGGCTATGTACGTGCCACGATGGGAGTTGGTGGGTAGGCAGCGGCTGATAGTGACATTTTGTACTGGAGCGTGCTCCTCCTCGTACTATTGTCGGTGAGCTGTCACCCTGTGATTGATTCATGGGCTGCTCTGGTCAGATCTTGTCTATTTTGTCCATATCTTGGCAGGTATAGTACAAAAGATCTTCCAGAAGCGTACGGACTAGCTCTTTTGGGCGGGAATATTCCCGCCCTGCTCATTCCTTCAGGTGACATTACTGAAGTATAAGAGTTAGTGCCTTATGCGTGTAGCCTTACTGTTGGTGCGGGTAGCCTTCCTTCTTGGCTTGTACCCATAGCTGCGGGAACAGGCAGGGTACTGTACCAAGGGAGGCTTTCCTGCGGGAACAGCTGGCTTACTGCGTGTAAGGTCTTCATCTCTGAGCATGGTGGGTCCTGCGGAACCAGTTGGTCTTTGCGCAGACGTACCTCTTCAAGGTGTGTCTTGCGGGTCCAACTGGGCTTTGCGGGGACCTACCTCTTCAAGTTCCCCAGTCCATTGTTCTTCTCATGAATTGTTAATGAGGTGAACTTTTGGACTTTAAGCAAGGGGTTTTAAAGAGGGGTTTTTGTTTTCTAAGGTTTTCCGCGGGGATTCTTCCCGCAGTTTTCCTAATGTCACTTGCAGAAATTCCCGACTTTTCTGCCTGATCTTTGGTTATGATGCGGGTAGGTGTGTAACCTCTTCGCAAGTTGGGAGCGTTGAGTTTCACTTGTATAGATTCTTCACGAGGTTTTGGTAGTTTTAGACATAATGATCAGTTATGTTAAACCACCAATTCCACCTTGAAGCTTCAAACAATCTAGTTCTCAACGTTCCCGCCATGCGGAGGTGTTATTTCTCTTTCCGCAAGCATGGCCCATAAGATCCTTCTTGGTTTCAATTCCCTGCAAGTGCTAAGTATGTGAAGGGTTTCGCCTTGACACTGTACCCGCACTTGTCTTACTGTTCCTTGTTTTCCAAGGTATCTTGGCTTCAATTCCCTGCAAGTGCTAAGTATGTGAAGGGTTTCTCCTTGACACTGTACCCGCACTTGTCTTATGGTTTCTTATTTTCCAAGGTAAGGGGGTATATTCCCTCTTATTTTTGAATCTTTTTGAATCTCTGAAATTCGAAGAGGTGGTGAAAGGATAAGGACAGTCCAAACGGCTGAAGGGACGTTAGCGTCTTCTGACGGTTTCAGGACGTGCAGGAAGTTATGACGACGTGACAGTATATGGTCATTCCAGACGCTTTTTCAGGCGCGTGGGTGCGAGTTTTCAGGCGCGTGAGCGCGGGTTTTACGGCACGCGTCCTTTTGACAGCTGTTTCCAGCTTGCTTTTTCCACGTGTCGCCGTTTCATTGCACCTGCGCTTTCTCTCTCCTCAGCATTAAATTCATCGCATTCATTGCGATGAGTATATAAAGGGGGGAGAGGGTGCATCTCAATTCATACCTTCACTTCACTCTTCTTCTTCTAAGCAATTTCCGGCGAATACTCTTAACTTTTCCTTCGAGCATTCTCCTGAAATCGTTCTCTTTCATACCTAAAAGATGTCTTCTACTCATGATCCCGAGGTTACTGTCGAGGAGTCCGATGTATATCTCGAGAACCCGACGTCTACGTCTGATAAGGACGATAAGAGTACTGCTGGCGAGTGCCAGTGTACTCTTTTTGTCGATTTGTATCACTATATCGTCAAGAAGTTCATGCTCGAGCCTTACGAGCCTGAGTTTCCAGAGCCCCACCAGACGGTGTATGATGCCCCTAAGGGCAAGATAGGGGTTTATGCATCATTCTTCATATATGGGAATCTCAGATTCCCATTAACGAAGTTTGTATACCGTGTTTTGGAGAAACACGGTGTACACTTGACGGAGGTGCACCCGATGGCGATCGCTAAGGTTCGCCATTTTGAATGGGTGTGCCATATTCTGGGCATCGAGCCCCGCATCGACCGCCTGATGACCTTCTATTCCTGGAGGTGCATCCAGGGCTGGTATACCTTGGTCACTCGGATCAAGGGTTTGAAGATCTGCGCTACCGAGCGCAGTCTTCAGTCTTGGAAGCGGGAGTTTTTCTACCTCTCCGCTCGAGTCGTCCCCATCGCGATGACGTTCAAGAACGGGAGGGCGCTCCCTAACTTTCACGCCTCCAATTACCAGGAGGCGGAATGGTTCGCCAAGATCTCCCAGATCCAGACTCCAGTTTACCGCTTTGCGGAGTCTGGGATGGTGATGCTCGGCATGAGCCGTGTGTGGAAGGATGCCGGGTCTGGGATGCCGCAAATACCCATCGTCCTCGAATACGGTTTGAGCTCTATTCCTTACGGTATGCTCCATTTTTTGTGTTGTTTTAGGGTTTTTCTACTAACACTTGTCTTTTCTTATTTCAAAGGGGAAGGACTTGCAATCGCTCCTGTATCCGCGGGAGACTGGTGGTCCTGCACGGTTGGGTACTCGTGATCTTGACGAGAACGAGTTGCCCATCTTGGAGCAAACTGCGGATAGGTTCGTTGAAGTCTATCCGGCAGGTCACGAGATCCTAAGCGCCACTCGGCCAGGTAATAAGTTCTTCAATCCTCGTCCCCTTCATGCTCAAACTTCTGCTGGAATTCCTCTGATTTTGTCATCTTCTGATGAGGAATCCGCAGATGGGCCCTTCTTTGCGAAGAAGAAGAAGGCTGCTGGTGGGAAGGGCAAGGCGAAGGTTACCTCTGTCGTCGACCTGGGGAATCAGTCTGATTCCAAGACCGAAAGTGAGGAGGCGGCGGGGGACCTTGGTGGTGGTGGCGAGACTATTGTCTCAGAGGTTGAGACAACTGTCGCTTCCGAGCCACCAAACGTTGCGACAGAGACTGGCGTGAAGAGGCCGGTCCCATCAGGTCTATCTCCGCCTGTTAGGTCTTTCAGGATCAAGAAAGCCAGTAAGTATATATTTTTTGTTCATCTTTTCCGCATTCCTTTCCACCATTGTTTTTAATCTTTTGTTGTCTTCACGCAGGAGTGGACGTATCCGCATTCCGGAGCGGTGCGGGAGGAAGCAGTTCCAGACCCACGACGATAGGTTTGGTCAACCTATCCGAGGCGATGACCCAGGCGGCTGCGCCTGCTTCCGGTGCTGGTTCAGTTGCTCATACCTTTGAGTCAACTGTTCCAGTTGTGACGTCATCTCCGCCGGCCGTCAGTGCCATTTTTACCGCATCCTTCACTGAGCCGGTGGTGATTTTTTCTGCAAGCTCCGCAGCAGCGACCACGGTTGTGAGTTCATCTCCAATGAGTTCACCTCCGATGGTCTCTACCACGGTGGCTTCTACCATGCCTCCTCCGGCGCCAGCGACTACCTCGTCGATGGCCGGTTCTTCAGGTATGTTCGGGGTTGAGACTTCTAGCCAATCTTTGCCTCCTTCCCATCTCCTTAACCTCTTGGATGGATATCCCTTAGGTTCGGGTGATGGGTTTGGCGGTTACCGGCCTGTTATCGACCCTACAGGTGCGTAGGGTTATTTTGGCATATTATCCATTTTTGTCATTTTTTCCTAACTGTTTTTTGTTTTTGCAGTTTCGGATTCCAATGAGGTGTACGCTCCACGGTGGAATATCCGCCGGGGAACGACCCTCCGAACGGCTGCGGACTGCGTCGAGTGGGCGCGTCATGCCGCCCCAAACGGTGCGTTGGGGGAGGCAATGGCCAGCTACCAGGAGGGTAGGCTGTCCAATGAGCTCCGAATCCTCCTTGCACGGATGCAGCCACGCGTCGAGCTACTCTGTCTTGAAAACGACAAGTTAAAGACGGCGCGTAGTCTGGAAGTGGCTCAGGCGCGAGCATTGCGGGAGGAGAACAAGAGACTCGCTGCCACCGCAGCGGAGAAGGAGATGGCCTTCAAGGACCTGGAGGTTGAGATTCAGGCCAGGCATGAGGCCCGTTCCAAGGCTACCCAAGCTGTTAACGAACAGCTTAGGTTGGCTAAGGAAACTGCTCGTAACGCGACCGAGAGGGCCACCAAAGCTGAAGCCAGTGCTGAGCCTCTGCGCGCCGAGAATGAGGAGCTTAAAGCCAGACTAGAGAAGCTTCAGCAGGCTCATGATGCTTTGGACTTAGAAGACGCCAAGAAGCTGCAAGAGCTCCTGGATCAGAAGGGTTTGCTTGATCGCACTGAGCGCAAGCTTAGGGGCGTCGAAGAGGCTGCTGCTAAGGATGTGTTGCTTGCCAACCTCAACAAAAATGAAGCCGAACGTGCCCGCGATCAAGCTCAAGCTACCCTCCAAGAAGCTCTGATCACTAAGGAGTGGCTTCTACGAGAAGCGTTGCCGCAGGTACGCGTAGCTCCATAATTTCTTTACGCTTTTCTTTATACTTAGAAAAGTTTTTTATATATTTCTTTTTTTTTTGTAGGTTGTGCATCGGATTTTCGCGAACACATCTTATGACGATGCCATGAGTGCAGCCCTCAACGCTTCTCATGAGGATGGGGAGAAAGCTGGTTTCCTGCTTGGTCTAGGATTTGCTGAGAAGGGCGTCCCGCCTTCCAACTTTCCTTTACACTATGTAGACACTGAAGCCGCCTACGACCAGGCTGTGAACCGGTATACTGTCTTCCAGCATCCGGTTGTAGAGAGGGTGAACGAAATTGCTACTGCTGCTGACGGGCTTTCTGTTCTCAAGGCTATCCTCGAACCGCCGCCGACAACTGATGGTGCGGGTTCGAGTGGGTTTGGAGGGAGTGGTTCTGAAACTTGAACCTTGAGATCCCTTCCAACCGTTAGAATAGATTTGTATTTTTGTAGGCGGGTAGATACCTAGCCATTCTTGTAATGTTTGAATTTTTATGGAATATAAATGTTTTGTTAACGCCTTGCCTTGTAAACATTATATGTTTTGCTCATGCATATTTTAGTTTAACTTAGCAATTTTCTAAGTGTTTTGAATAAGTTAACCTTTCGACGCGTGTTAGATAATAGGTTAATGTTCTGCTTCCTCTATCATGATTGTGTGGGTAAGACCGTCACTTTCACTTAGCAGGATAGCCAAACTTTACCTATATCTAACATGCGTGAAGGTTTTCCTCATCTTCCCATTAGAAATATTTACTGTTTCTGTGTTTATGCGGGTTGTGCCGCCTTACACACGCAATGACTTACTTCTTTCCACACTTATTTATGCGGTGAATACCGGCATATCAGTGTGGTCAGTTCATAAGTATAAAGGTAAGGCTATCAACACAATGTGATAAAGGAGAATCATTTCCATTAGAAGTGGCTCTAGGCCTTTTCTTTACAGGTTTGGAATTGATCTACATGTAACATTTGCGTAATTGAGCTCCATTCCATGTTCTTGGGATGGGGGTGCCATCGAGCCTTTCGAGCCAGTATGCGCCCTTTCCCAAAACTTCTTTAATAACGTATGGCCCTTCCCAGGCCGGGGCCAGCTTTCCTGGGCGCTCTTGGTTTGAAGCCTCGTTGTTACGCAGTATGTAGTCTCCGACCTTGAAGTTGCAGAGCTTTACCCGCGTGTTGTAGTACTTTTGCATTTGTCGCTTGTAGTTCTCTTCACGCACTGCTGCTAAGTCTCTGCGTTCTTCGGTTAGCATAAGGTCTAACCGTCTTTCCACATCATTGTCTTCTGGTTGAGTCAAGACTCTTGGCGAGGGTAGACCAATTTCGACCGGGACCATGGCTTCAGTGCCATAGGTGAGGCTGAACGGGGTTCCGCCCGTGCTTGCCTTTTTTAGCGTTCTGTTCGCCCAAAGGACATGTGAAACTTCGTCCACCCAGCCGGATCTATGCTCCAAAAGTCTTTTCTTTATGCTGTCGACGATGCTCTTGTTTGCTCTTTCCACCTCACCATTACCCTGTGGGTGTGCCACTGAGGTAAAGGTGTGGGTGATTTGAAGTTCTTTCAGCCACTTTTGTAGCTTCTGGTCAGCAAAGTTGGTGCCGTTATCGCTCACCGAATTCTGTGGAAGTCCAAAACGACAAATAATAAATTCCCAAATAAATTTTTTGATATGTTTTGCGGTTGTTTGGGCTAAGGGTTTTGCTTATATCCACTTGGTGAAGTAGTCGATGGCTACCACTAGGAACTGAACGTTCCCTGCTGCTGTGGGAAATGGGCCTGTCACATCGATGGCCCACTTCTGAAATGGCCATGAAGAAGTGACTGGAACAAGTTCGTTCTTCGGGCGATGCGTGTTGGGTGCGTATAGTTGGCAGGACCTACATTTTCTGATGTAGGCCAGCGCATCCGTATGCATCCCCGGCCAATAGTATCCCGCGTTGTTTAGCTTAGCTACGACTGCGCGTGGACCTGCGTGTACTCCACAGATGCCTTCGTGTACTTCCCTTAGGAGGTAGTCGGCATCTTGGTTGTCAACGCATCTGAGTAGTGGGCCAAGAAAATTACGCCTGTAAAGTATGTCATCAACAAGTTGATAGTTCAGTGATTTACAGCGTATCTTTCTTGCCTGTGTCTTCGATTCTGGTAATATACCCGCCGCAAGGTAATTTATGATTGGTGTCATCCATGTTTCCGTGCCGGTTTGGATGACACAAATTTCTTTGTGCGGGACTGATGGTGCTCCAAGAAGTTCAACGCGGATATCCTTTCCCAAGTGGGTGAAGGCTAACGATGCAAGCTTGCTTAACGCATCCGCAGATTTGTTTTCGCTTCGCTTGATGTGCATAACTTTGCAATCGTTAAAATCGCGCATAAGGGTTTTTGCTTGTGCGAGGTACAGGGCCATTGTGTCGTTCACGGCCGTGTACGTCCCGTTTATCTGGTTGGCTACTAACATGGAATCCACGTGGGCTTCCAAGTTTTTCACCCCCATCTTACGCGCAATTCTTAATCCGGCCAAGAATGCTTCGTACTCCGCTTCGTTATTCGTACTTGGGAAATCCAGCCGAATAGCGTAAGTGTACTCTTGGCCTGTTGGATTAGTTAGTTTTAACCCTGCGCCTGAACCCTCATTGTTGGCTGCTCCATCAGTATAGAGTCGCCAGACATCATCAATGTCCTGTGCTGGAGAGGGTTGAGCCTCTTCCTGGCACTCTGTTTCCCGAGATGCGGGGACTTCCGCAATAAAGTCGGCCAAGACCTGGCCTTTTATGGCTAGTCTTGGCTTGTACTTTATTGCGTATTCTCCCAACTCAATTGCCCATTTAGCTAGGCGTCCCGACAACTCGGGTTTTCCTAGAACTTTTGCAAGTTTGAAGTTGGTGAGAATGGTGATTGGGTGACCTTGGAAATATCGTCTTAGCCTGCGTGAAGCCTGTACAAGCGCTAAGACTAATTTTTCCAGGGTTGAGTATCGGGTTTCTACGTCTGTCAAGATGCGACTAAAATAGTAAATAGGCATCTGGATGCCTTTTCGTTCTACTAGTAGGACTGCCCCGGTTGCTCTGTCTGTGGCGGAAAGGTAGAGAATTAATTCCTCCCCCGCCTCTGGTGCTGTGAGCGTTGGGAGTTCAATCAAGCGTGACCGAATCTCCTGAAAAGCTGCTTCCGCTTCTGGTGTCCAGCGGAAGTGCGTTTTCTTCAAGCAATTTCTCAATGTTGACACGAATGGGAACGACCTATCCGCATGGTTTGCCAAAAGGCGGTTAAGTGCGACTAGTCGTCCATTCAGTGTCTGAGCCTGTTTGATGGTAGTAGGTGATTCCATTTTGATAATGGCTTCGATCTTTTTAGGGTTCGCTCTGAAGCCATCTTTGGTAACGATGACTCCTAAGAACTTCCCTTCTTCCATCCCGAAAGAACACTTGCTCGGGTTGAGCTTCATGTTTATCCGTCTGAGCGTGTTGAAAGTTTCTTCGATGTCTTTCAACATCGCTTCTGGCTCAAGGCTTTTGATGACCAAGTCATCCATGTAAACTTCCAAGTTCCTCCCAATTTGGGCATGGAACTCCTTGTCCATCAGGCGTTGGTATGTGGACCCGGCGTTCTTAAGTCCGAATGGCATCATTTGATAACAAAACGTGCCATCGGGCGTCCGAAATGCGGTTTTGTCCTGATCATCAACGGCCATGTGGATCTGAAGGTATCCCTTATATGCATCAAGGAAGCATTTAAGGCGAAACGGTGCTAACGAATCTACCTTAAGGTCAATTTCGGGTAACGGGTAACAATCCTTGGGGCATGATTTGTTTAGGACTTTAAAATCTATGCACATGCGCCATTGTTTGTTAGATTTCGGTACCATGACGGGATTTGCAACCCATGTTTGATATTTACTAACGCGTACGATGCCTGCGTCAAGGAGTTCCTTGACTTGGGTTTTACACGCGTTAGCCTGTTCCGCACCCATTACTCGACGCTTTTGAATGACCGGCGTAAAAGCCGGGTCACATTTGAGCTTATGCTCCGCCTTACTTCGGGGTACACCAGTCATGTCAGCTAGTGTCCACGCGAAGATGTCAGCGTTTTTTTGCAATAAGAGTTTGAGCAAGGTGCGTGTGGGATCAGTGATTGTTGGGCCAATGGTAACGGCCTGGTCCGGGTATTTGCCATTGAAGGCCCATTCTTCTGGCTCGGTGATGGTTGGTTTAGCCATCTTTGGTTTGGGTTTAGATGAGACAGATGCGATACATACCTGGGGAATACCCGTGATCATCGCGACACCCTCAGCTGTTGGCCACCCATCATGCCGTGGACCGAAGACTGTAGGTTCCCAGCCGGATCTACACGAGATATCGCGTTCTACGTAGGTGCGGAATCCCTACGTAAGACGTTACGAGCGTAGAAGATGATACGATTAAACACGTTACAATAAACACAAACACGTTATATTGCAACCGTAAACACGTGATACAAAGATCACCAAATACAGACTCTCTCTAACTCGTTCTCTGAATAATAAACTGAATTCGTTGGAATTTTTAATAATCCGTAACCTAAACAGCTTATATAGACACGACAACTTCGCCTGGCATGTTCAGGCAAAGTTGTCCCTAACTTCGCTTGTCTAACAAGTTCGCCCATATCAGCGAACTTGTTAGCAACTTCGCTTACATACAAAAAATAAATCTAACTAATACGATTACAGACACTTGACACTGAACTACTGACATCTTGCACCAACAGACTCCCCCTTGGCAGTAGCTTCAACTCTTTATCTTCAAACACGTGTCTTGTAATCTTCAACGACCTTGCATCTTCATCTTCAAGCATGAACTCCTTCGCGTACACAAACTGATACAATTCTTTGATATTTCTTCGCTTCGTCTTTCCAAGCAGGAATATAAAAGATTTTCTTCTCATTCAGCACCTGTAGATCAGCTTGCGACAAGTTCACTAGATGCATCGGATCATAAACTCTTAGCAGCTCTTGTTCATCTTCGTCTTCCATCACTGCTTCAGCTGTTTCACAATCAACATACCACCACTTTAGATCTTTGAGCACATCCTTGGGCATCTGTTTCATCGGCACTTCTTTAAGGCACCGGATCGGCTTATACTTCATAATCATCCAAGGTTTACCACCTGCTCTCAATCCACGATCTTTGTCTTCGATAAGTTTTCCCTTTTGTGGTTTCAACAGCTCAAACTTCTTCTCTTTTATACTTTCCTTCCAAACAATCTTCCCAATAACTCTAGCCATATTATCATCACTTCGGTTTATCAATCCCAATCTGGCTAAGTCTTTCACTTCACATTCTGGCAGTGTATTCAACGATCTTAAAAGTCTTTTGAAGTACTGAACACCATCATACCTCTTAATAACAAAGAGCCTCAACTGCTCATCGTATATCCAGCAAATAATCCCTTTTCTCGATTCAGCATAGCCTCTAATGTTGTAAGTCTTCTTAAACATAGTAGGGACCGCCGGTTTTTTCGTTTTGACGAACCACTGAGCGTAGCCTTCTTTCCATCTAGGCTGCTCTTCCCATTCCGTCTCATCACTTCCAATCTGTTGACTCATATCTGCCTTATCTACTTCTGGTATCTCATGCTCCACATTCTCCTCTACTATCTCTCCCTCTTCAATCTCAATATCAATAACTATCTCTTCACCAATCTTCTCTATCTCATCACTCGGTAGTACATCATCATCACCAACGAACTCATCATCCATCTCATCTACGTCCACTACCACCACATCTTCATCACCAGCTGCAGTTGTCGAATCCCCCTGAGTTGTGGAAGTTCCAAGAGCTTGATCAGTTCTTGGAAACTCACCACCTGCATCTTTCGACGCATTGGGATCATCGTCTCTATCATTTCGTCTCTTGGTCCTCAACTCATCGCCTTTACAGCTCGTCTCCCCCTGAGATGCCAAGAACTCCTTCAGAGCATCTATGATTTTTCCATGTTCTACCAGCAGGGACGACTGCATCTGATTCTCTGCAACTAGGCGTTGAAAAGCCTGGGTCTGGATAAGATTTATCCTTGATTGTTCTGCCACGACCCGTTCAAGTGTTGCTATTCGTTCAGAGTCTGATAAGGTTGCATCGAAATCGAACCTCATATGTGATATATCTTGAGTGTACTGAGGAGGGATTTCCGATGTCACCGGGACCTCAGAAGTAGAAATAGACGTAACCGCAGGTGGTATTGTCACCGATAACCCTGCAGTGGCCACAACAGTCGACTCAATAAAGCGTGCCACGACCTCCGTTGGAGTAAGAGTTCGAGGCGGCAACGAGACAATCTCAGGAGCCGATAGTTGGAAAGTAGTGGGTGGGAGGCCAAATGTAGATGAGGTAGCCACCACGGGAACATCCGTAGCGCTTGGCCTTGTAACCTGTAATGTTGAGGGAACCATTGTCATACTGGATAGTGCGGGTGGGGTGAAACGTACCACCCTCGAGCTCTCACCAGCTCCAGAACCTGCACATATCCGTTCCCTTCTTGATCTGCGTATTAACTGTTGTACCTCTTCCTCATAGTCTGACTCGCTGTCATCATCAGTTCTCTTTCTCTTCCCATGTAGTCTTTCTCGAGTTACCATAATCCTTCTTGCCTCAGCCACTTCATCATCAGAATCAGAACCAGCCACCGTAGCAGCTGTCCTAGTAACATTCACAGTCGACACCCCCTCAACCGAGACTTGCACATACTCTCTAGGGTCCACCCGTTCCATATCAAAGGAGCCTTGACCTCCAAACTCAGCATCAAGGTCCACGTTCTCCTCCGGTGACACAACAGGTGCAGCAGGTATAACTTGAGGTGCTTCTGCCTATTGTAGTGCCGGGTCCCGAAACTCGTCCCCACGAGCAGGCACATACCCTGGGTTGATTAAGTACCCAAACAGTGGAGTATGGCGAGGACGGAGCTCAGGTTTGCTCCTCGCACTCGAAGATCTACATTGGGCGAAGATCCGTTTATTCACACTTTCAACGTATCTGATCGGACGGCGCTGAGGTAGCGTTGGAGCAACATGATTCAAGATCATTTGTAGGAATCTTGGATACATGATGAATCTCTCACGCGCCATCGCCCTTCTCTGACGATCAATCTCATAGAAGACCATCTGACTAAAGCTGTATCGCTTGTTGTAAGTCAGAGCAGTCATCGCTGACTGCATGGTCGCGCCCATGCCATCAGTGCCAGCCTTTCTCCCTGACATGCATACAATCATGACATGCATGAGAAAGCGCCACTGGTTAAGCAAAAACCCTTTCCTTCTCTGCGTATCCCCCAAGGGACCAGAGTATCCCATCCTCAAAAACGCTCCATCACGGAAAGGAGCCACAAACTCTGTCGGGTCATCCCTTGTCTCATTTCCAAACCGTAAAGCCGCCCGGATTTGTTAAGAAGAGAACTGAACAATCTGATTATTGACTGTTGCGCGCATCACCGGGGGCTCGACTCTACAGTCATATTCCACGGTCTGCCAAAAATCCTCAATGTTGGGCAAGGATATCGGCAGTGTTGTAGTGATCGCGTGGAATATACGCGAGCGTAACAGAAACGTGATGATTTCGCGGAAATCATCAACTCCGCTCGCCTCCGGGTCTAATGTTAAATACATTATGTGACCCGGGAAGAACTGTCTTTGGTTATCACCTCCGTCATCACCGCCTGCACCACCTGCTCCAACTACAGCAGCCATATCTGCAACAAACAGGCTAAGTTATATAAACGTCAAAGCAAATCACAAGTTCGCCTGTTACCATGAGCGAAGTTGTGATCTATTCTGTACAGGCGAAGTTAAAGGTGGGGAGAAGTTGGGAAAAAACTTCGCTTCAACTTGAACTTCGTCTGTTAACTGTTAAGTAAAAAGGTCCAGGCGAAGTTAATGAGAACTTCGCCTAACCACAACATCGCCTCATAAACTGTTTCAAAAAGTATTATCAGGCGAAGTTAAACCTCAGGCGAAGTTACGGATAACTTCGCCTAAACTGTAACTTTGCCGAATATGAAACGGCGACAGTTAAGGCTGTTCAATCGAATCGATTTGGACAATTTTGAAGATTTCGGCCAGTTAACACAAGATTTTGAGTCGATTTGGACGATTAATAAGTTTACTATCACGTGAAAGTAAGTTTGAAAATCGGGTGTTAAGGTTCGAAAGACGAGGTCGATAATTGAGTCGAAACGACCGATGATTAACCTCAAAAACAATGATTATATGAAACTATAAACCCTACAGACCTTTAATCGACAATGAAATCGAGAAAGAATGAACACAGATTGAATCGAACGATAATACGATAAGTTCGCCGGTTGACAGGAAAGAATAAGTTCGCTGAGGTTTTTGAAATAATGAACAGGTTTGACCTAAAAACTTCTTTATATAGGATCACAGATGTACCGGCGAAGTTATGGATAACTTCGCCTATTGCAGGCGAAGTTATACACAACTTCGCTGATATTAAAATTTTTCAAAACAACCCCATACAAGATCCGCACGAGGTCTAGGAGTGCGGAATCCTCCTAGACTCGTTTATGGTGTGGAATACTAAGAACACGATTACACACAAACAAACACATGAACAAACACACGAATAAACACACGAATGGGATAAACACATCTGCAGATCTTTTATATAATAACCGAGACACTTACATACCAAACATGAAAACAAACGACGGCCGACCCGAGGTAAGCTCTACCTCGGGTCGTCCCGCACGACTTTCCCTCTCGGTTTCTCTCTAGACAAATAAACTGAACACAAAAACTCTAACTTTTCTGGATACACAAACCTAAACAAGACACACACATATATATATATATATAAACTTCGCGGGCTTGGGCCTGTAGGCGAAGTTGTTCTAACTTCGCCTATGGCAGAAGTTGTTACAACTTCGCCTATGGCGAAGTTGCTCTAACTTCGTACTTCCACAACACTGAACAGAATTGCATAGCGACGGTCACAAAACATGCATCAACAGACTCCCCTTTGACCGTTGCTCTCAATTCTAACAAACACAAAAGATCATCTGTTACAAAACATGCACCAACAGACTCCCTCTTAACTGATGATCTTCTGTTTGCTCTTCAACCAGCCGTGTCTGAAACTGTCTTGTAGCTTCACAAATCTACCAATCACCCAGCATCTTCCATATCAGATCTCCCCTTAAGTGTAAGCTTCTTCGACAATATAGATTGAGGTCTTTGAAATGCATGCATCTTCGTGCCTAATTGATCATCTCAACCAATCACGTGAAGTCCTTCTGACTTCACCAACACGTGAAGTTGGGCTCCCTCCACAACTTCACCAACACATCGGCATACGATAAGGTTTAATCTTCAACTACTCAACATCAAGTGATCAATTTCATCACAAAACCACCTTGACAGAATCTAACACACATGACCATTAATTAATCTGAAGCATCTTTAATCACCAGGGATAACGATCAAGAGCATAAACACTTTAATTCCCGATTAAATCCAACTTGTTCCAGAATTTTCACTTTAATAAATAAGCATCACGTTTCAGGATCCAATTCTCGAACGCCTTGAAAATAACATAAATAATATGCTCTGACCGCAATCCAGTAATGACGAAAACCTTCAGTTCAATTTGACTTTCTTCAGTAGGTCAACCTCGAACAACAACTATTTCATTGCCCACAAACACCCAAATATGTGTCAATATCCAGTTTCAATCAATATCACATTCACAAACTCAACTCCATATCCAGAGTTGACACGTATTTGTTCACACGTAAGACCCAGAGATAACAAGTTTCACTCGTTGACGGAACAACATCTCCGGTCTCACAATAATCGTGTACACCTGGCCATACAGACGAAAACTCCAAAACACTCTTTTTTTTTTTTCTCGTTAACTTCACCTAAAGTCAACTTCGCCTGTCCATAACATCGCCTGACTGATAAGCGAACTTGTGAGGTAGGCGAAGTTGTGGATAACTTCGCTTAACCTTATATCTTCGCCGAAACCCTACAAACAGTAGCGGCAACTTCGCCTGAACCCCATAACTTCGCCTGTAGCAGCTGTTCGGCCAGAGACGCATCAGAAACGTGCCAGAAACACCAAAACGCAGATCTCGAACCATAGCATAAGAGCCTAAGGCTCTGATACCACTTGTAGTTTCCCAGCCGGATCTACACGAGATATCGCGTTCTACGTAGGTGCGGAATCCCTACGTAAGACGTTACGAGCGTAGAAGACGATACGATTAAACACGTTACAATAAACACAAACACGTTATATTGCAACCGTAAACACGTGATACAAAGATCACCAAATACAGACTCTCTCTAACTCGTTCTCTGAATAATAAACTGAATTCGTTGGAATTTTTAATAATCCGTAACCTAAACAGCTTATATAGACACGACAACTTCGCCTGGCATGTTCAGGCGAAGTTGTCCCTAACTTCGCTTGTCTAACAAGTTCGCCCATATCAGCGAACTTGTTAGCAACTTCGCTTACATACAAAACATAAATCTAACTAACACGATTACAGACACTTGACACTGAACTACTGACATCTTGCACCAACATATTTTTTTTTTAACTTCGCCTAAAGTCAACTTCACCTAAAAGTCAACTTCGCCCCTCCTTAACTTCGCCTGACCATAACTTCGCCTGTCTAAAACTTCGCCTGACAGATAACTTCGCCTGAGATAAGCGAACTTGTGAGGTAGGCGAAGTTGTTCTAACTTCGCCTGTGGCAGAAGTTGTTACAACTTCGCCTATGGCGAAGTTGCTCTAACTTCGTACTTCCACAACACTGAACAGAATTGCATAGCGACGGTCACAAAACATGCACCAACAGACTCCCCTTTGACCGTTGCTCTCAATTCTAACAAACACAAAAGATCATCTGTTATAAAACATGCACCAACAAAGACACCACAGCATTAAATCTTGCCATCCCATATCTCCCGAAGAAAATGTCGTACGTGTGGTGTGGCTTCCTCATTACGACGAAGTCCACATCTTCTGTGCGGGAGTACTTCCCGTCTGTGAGAGTGACGGGGAAGGATAGGATACCCAAGGGGGTGTTTGTGCTGCCATCGAACCCTTCCATCGAGGCGTAGACCGTTTTCAGGAGTTCTTTGTCTTCGTCGTCCAGTTTGTCGAAGAACTGCCTATACTCCGTTGACGAAGCGCCGTTATCAGCAAGAGTACGAGAGGTGATGTAGTGCCCCAGCTGGCTTTTGATCACAATGGGGCCTTCTTTTTTGGGCCCTCCTGGCACACGCGGGAAGCGCACTTCAGCTTACTTCCACGCACTTGGCTCTGTCGTTCGTCGTTTTCTTCCTTTGACGTTGCCATGAACCATGTGGATGCTGATGTCGACGGGCTTTCGTCCGTTGCCCTTGTACCGATTGTCATTTCTCCCTCCGTTCTTGATTGACGCCACGAGGTGTGTAAGTTTTCCATCTTTGACGAATGTTTCGACAATATCCTTCAAAGACGTACACTCCTCTGTGGTGTGGCATTTTGTCCCGGGGAAGTCACAGGATTTGCTCTGATCAGCGTTGTGACGCTGCCGGATTATTGGAGCCTTTGGCCACGGGAGTTTCTCGGTGGCAAATATCTCGGTGACGCTTTTGGTGAGTGGCGTCCATCTTGGATTCCGGTTTGACGAGTGCGTGTTGTCCCTTCCGCCTAAAAAAGGGCGGGGGCTGGATGAGGTGTCCAAGTTTATCCTTGACTGCCAAATGCCAAGCTTTCGCTTTTTGTTTTGTCGGGCGGTACGGACGTTGTTTTCTCTTGTCCTCTGCGTGTAGAGGTTTGTGCTCTGGGGGAGGTTTCTACCCAGTTGCTTCTCCGTCTCGGCAAAGCGTTTAGCTGCCGTCATGATGACATCCCATGTGGATGGCATGCCATCTTTACCCGTCAAAGTGCGGATAAACTCTGGGTATTCGGCGCCCTGGATAAAAGCGGCGCGAACAAAATCTTCGCTTATGGTGCCCAGACTCAGCTTCTTTGAGTTGAAGCGAGTGATGAAGTCTAGCAAAAATTCCTCTTCCTCTCTAACGCAGTTGAGGATCGTCCATTGCTCTTCAGTATATTTTCTTTGTTGACTGAAGTGCTGGCTGAACTTGTGCTGGAAGTCTGCCCAATCATAGATGTGGTGGACTGGTAGACGATCAAACCATGCTCTGGCTGCTCCGACGAGCGTCATCTGGAACATGTAACACCACGTGGGTTCCGTCCAATTGCTGACGGTTGCCCCCGCTATGAATCTGTTCAAGTGATCGTCTGGGTCGGACACGCCATCGTAGGTGCCTATGTTGGACATCTGTTTGGCACTCTTCGGAGCAATTGCTTCCGCAATGTCTATTGCAAACTTGGACGTTCCCGCATTTGTAACAGTCGGTCTGAAAGTTTTGGAGAAGTCACGTGGGTTTCCCCCCGCGTTCATTGGCTTGAAAGTTTCTCCAAAATTTCTTTTCGAACGGAAGTCTACTTCTTTTCGCTTCCCTTTCGCCTTATGACGAGGGTTTGCGTCACTGTCAGATTCTTCCCACTCATCATCCGAATACTCGCAATCATTGCTCATGTTGAGCTATTGTCAAGTGCTTCCGAATTCGTCATTAGCCTGTTGGAGTGAACGTAAACGTTCATCCAACTCAGCTTGGAATTCTTTCTGACGTGCTTCCGCCCAAGCTTTAACTTGATCCAGTGTTTGGCGGGGAAGCCTCGTCTGTTGTTTCTCCAACTGGGTATCAATGAATCCCAGGGGAGGATTGTTTACTGCACTTGCCCCGGCTTGGGTAACCGGGGTAGTGTTCGTAAAAATTGTGTACTCGCCGGTGTTCCCCCCAGTAGCTGGGGTTGTGGTTACCGGAGTTTCTTGGTCACTCGTTGGCCTTGGCATCGGAGTAACCTTAACCATCTTTCATGAGGTTTTGAAAAAACTGAGAAAAAGAATTAGTTCTAGCTTTATGCACGGATGGCGCCAATGAAGAAACACTAAATGACCCCGGCAGATTACGGATAATCTTAGGGTTAAGTAGATGTTTCCCACGAGGGTTAGGTCCGGCAAAGATGGTTATTCTTCTCGACCTGCAAAACAGACACCGTGAGCTCGTCACTGAGAAGGGGGGGGGGGTTCCTCCTTGTGACCACCCTCCGGCGTGAGAATCAGACTAGATTGCTCTGAATATAAGTGTATATAGAGAGAAATAGCTAGAGAAGATAAGATGATGATACCGTTCCAAGGTGTTGGAGTATTTATAGCCGAAGGTAGGTTTCCAAGCAGGTACGGTCAGCTGTATAATATTCCTTTTCCACCAACTACGGGCTATGTACGTGCCACGATGGGAGTTGGTGGGTAGGCAGCGGCTGATAGTGACATTTTGTACTGGAGCGTGCTCCTCCTCGTACTATTGTCGGTGAGCTGTCACCCTGTGATTGATTCATGGGCTACTCTGGTCAAATCTTGTCTATTTTGTCCATACCTTGGCAGGTATAGTACAAAAGATCTTCCAGAAGCGTACGGACTAGCTCTTTTCCCGCCCTGCTCATTCGTTCTTCAGGTGACATTACTGAAGTATAAGAGTTAGTGCCTTATGCGTGTAGCCTTACTGTTGGTGCGGGTAGCCTTCCTTCTTGGCTTGTACCCATAGCTGCGGGAACAGGCAGGGTACTGTACCAAGGGAGGCTTTCCTGCGGGAACAGCTGGCTTACTGCGTGTAAGGTCTTCATCTCTGAGCATGGTGGGTCCTGCGGAACCAGTTGGTCTTTGCGCAAACGTACCTCTTCAAGGTGTGTCTTGCGGGTCCAACTGGGCTTTGCGGGGACCTACCTCTTCAAGGAACCGGGTTCGGGTATGACCGGGTATTGGTAATAGTCGGGTAGGGTTCGGGTCGGGTATTGTCTCTAAAAATCATACCCTATGCATCAGGTTTGGGTAGGGTATAGAACTGGGTATTCTAAAACCGGGTATTTGAATACCCTATTATCGGGTATTGAAAAAACTCTATTTACGGGTTTTTTCGGGTTTTTTTCCGGTATTTTTTTATATAGATTGGATTTTTTAAAAGTTTACACTTTTTAGGGGTATTATTCGGGTATTTTTAAGGTATTTTTCGGGTATACATCGGGTATTTGAAATACCCGGTTTCGGGTATTGGAAAACCTCGGTTCCGGGTTCGGGAATTACCGGGTACAAATCGGGTTTTCGGGTATTACCAAGTATAAATAGGGTCCGGTTCGGGTTCGGGTTTTAGTGCCAAAATGTATACCCTATCCGTACCCTACGGGTAGGGTCGGGTTCGGGTTCGAGTATTAAAAACCCGGGTATTAGAAAAACCGGTTCCGGATATTTATTTCGGGTCCGGTTCCGGGTTCGGGTTTTTTGTGCACCTCTATATGAGAGAGTTGCATTGGAAAATAGGGAGAAAAATAAGGGCTTTTAACAAAATGGATCAAGTCCGTTTTTTAGGGGTGATTGGGCCTGATATAACGGGCCAATCTTTAATTGACCCAAGTTCATGCTTATGCAGTAAAACTAATGGAAGTTATAGTATTATACATTTATACGCTTCATCACTTCATGGAGTTCGCGGTTACTTTACTTTTACTTTTCAAATGTGTATCTAGTCGAAATTAACCAGCTTAATAAAATGCTTATATAATGTGTATTTCGGACTATTTTATGACCGGTGATTCAAACTCATATTCGAAGTCATTGTCTACTGAATTTAGCATGAATACCTTCTTCAATTGCCACATTAAATAAGAACTAGCAACAGGCTAGAAAAGAAACAAGAGATAATTACATAACAAGCAGAGAATTTACCAGCCTATTAGGTAAAAGTATAAAATTGATTCATTTCCGAAAAGTGCTAACTGTAAAAGAACAACTATCCACATCAAAATCCCATATCCACAAATTTCTATTATTATTAAGCACCACCTCCGACAAGTTTTTTTATAAATGATTCAAATCTCTATTATTATTAAGCACCACCTCCGACAAAATTCACCTATCAACTCCTACTTTGGAAGCAATGGAGCAATTGTTAACTAACTCCAAGTGATAAAATTTAAGAAACTTGCTACATAATAGAGAATCGGCTAAACCAAGTATCCACCCAAACTTGGACTCCTCCCATCCTCCACTTAAAATTTTAAATTGTTCCAAGGAATGATATCTTTATCATGAAGAAATAGACTTGATATGACAATATGATGCCAAACCCTGTTACCCGACCCAATGTCTAACCCTTCTAGGACACTAGCCCAATTTTCACAAATAGTTTTAATAATTGCAACCCATGAATCATTGGATCTATTCAAACAAACCACCTCCATGACAAGATCCAAATTGAAGCTTTTAAGCCATTAATTCCCAGCCTCTCTTTTTGTTTCTCCGTCATGACAAGATCCCAGTTAACCCACGCAATTTTCCTATTTATTTCCATAGACCCTTATAAATATTAGAGTGAATGGTTTCAAGTGTTCGAGCAACAAAATTTGACATAAGAAAAAAGTGACAAATAGATTCCCAAAGTCCAAGAGCGGACTTAACTAACGTACACTGCCTTCCAGTAGACAACAAATTGGCTTTTTTTCTAGTTAGATAATCTGAATATAAACTTAACAACAATACTCCACCAACTCAGCGTCCTATGCATATTACTCCCTACTAATGAAAGACCAAGACATAATGTGACATCTTCAAAATCCACCTCGATTCTATAGGGATTTAACTTATGCTCGTTTAGTCGTTTAGCTTACACCCACATACCAAGACCAACCTCTGTGAAGGGGAGCAACGTTGCCCCTCCACAGTGTCACGTCACTTCCACGGGGGTACTAGAGGCAACAAAACCCCACCTAATGTTGTCCTCCGTGGTTTGTTGCCCCGAGAAGCTTTAAACTCTTTTTTTATAATAAAATTAAAAAGAAAATAAAAATACTCAAACTAAAATAAAATTAAAAAACAAAAACATACCGCCCAATTAAAAACATAAAATAACCTACTTAATTAACTAAAATAAACTAATACTCGTTTTCGTCCTCGTTCACGTTTTCATCCTCGTCTTCTTTCTCGTTCGCATATTTGGCTAGGTTTCTTTCCTTTTTCTTCTCAAAAAAAGTCCGCCTTTTCGGTTGTAGATGAGATAGATCATCCGCGAGGAACTTCATATCATTTTTTCGTCCCCGTTCCAATAGCATTTTTTTTCTCTCATTGTGTATCGTTTTTATATTCCGCATGCATTTTTCTCTCTCTTCATGCATCTTTTGCTTTCCTCATTTGTTTCTTTTTTAACCGTGACAATCTCGGAAAGTCTAAGCTCCAAGTTGTTAAAATCGCAAGCTCACTTCGGAACTCATCAAGGATGTCGTTTTAGACAAAGATCCTCCACCTCTCGACGTCGCCTTGGCTTTATCTTTTCCGACTGGGCATTGTAACCCAAGCGGTTCATCAAAAAGAAAATCGGGATCTTGATCGTTTAAGTTAAATTAACAACGAGCATCCGATTTGGCTTGAGACGATGATTGATTGGCCGAAATAGATATTGTATTTGACCGTTTGGACGGTCGCGAAAAAAGTAGCGGGATGGGAACCCACTTTGGTGAGCTTATAATATCCTCCAAGCTTCCAACATATTAAAATCGACATTATATTCGGCTCGGTATTGTTTTAAGATAAACTCCATAATGTTGGCATCGCTCATGCCGCTTTTTCTACAGCTTGTTTCACATCGTTGTACAAGTTGTCGAAGTTGGTTGTTTTAGTTCTTATTGAGTTCCATTTGCTGTAGACCTCGACTCATTGTGTCTTAGAACTTACCATGTAAACTCGCCCAAAAACTAGGGGAATGTTTACCGTCACATTCGATCGAGTCCTCAAATTAGTCAATCTACGCACGTGCCAACACAACCTCCTCGCCCGTTTGCCACTTCCTTCGATCACCTTTAGTTTTGGTTGTTTCAATTTGAGTTTTTTAAATAACTTCGTTTTTTGATGTAGTAGAAGCTACTTGTGGTTCGGGTACTTGAGTTTCGGGTAATTGAGAAGACATATGGCATTACCAGTTGTAATAACATATTAGAACATGTTTGTGACGTTTGTGGGGGTGGCATTGTGGGTCGATAACCTTGTTGGTTGGCAAAAAAGGGTTAGCATGGTCATTGCTTGCAAGCAAACTACTCAACCACATTTGCGCAGGATCCCAGGGTTCGGCTTTGGGTTCGGGTTTGGAGTTGTATCGGGGTTCATTTTTTTTAAGATGTTGAGAATTTTTGGAAAAGAATATTGTTATGGATAAGAAAATGTGTGATGGAGAAGATAGTTTTTTGGGTTTAAATAGAATAATTTAATTAAATTATCTTTTTTTTAAACAAACAATCATTTTTTTTAACTTGGTTCGTATTATTATTATTTTTTTAAAAAATGGCATTTAGTTGTAAATTTATAAAGTTGAGGGTGTTGAAGAACAAAGTTGCATAAATATAGGGTTGTTGGGCATGAGGAGATGGATGGTAATGTTATCGAGATGCACGCCCATTGGATGACCTGGATAGCGTTATTTTAAAGCTCACAAGTCAGTATTATTATTAATTGTCCCATTTCTCCTTCATTTTCATTTTCTATTCATTCATTCCGGCGGCGTTGTTAAAAATGTCTTCTTCGACTCTCAAGCGTTGGTTGAGGCCTGAGGTTCGTACTAATCGATCGATGCTATTATTAATTAGTTTTGTGAATCAGATCTAATAGATCTATGGCTTTTTAAAAAAAAAAAAAAACACAGGTATACCCTCTGTTTGCTGCTCTTGGCGTTGCCGTTGGAATCTGCGGGATGCAATTGGTTCGCAACATCAGCGGCAATCCTGAAGTCAGGTACATAATTGGATTGCTGTGTGTTTGCTTTCGATGCCAGTTGTTGCACTTCTAGGCTGATATTATTTTTGTGTCTTTTAGATGATTGATTGAACCATGTGTCTACTGTCTAGAGTTTAGTTTAGAATTTTGTAACACCCCGTAACCGCAGCGGAAACGTACACGGGATGCAACAGACACATCTGATATCAACAGCATTGCTTATAAAGAAAATACCACTACATTAATTTATAACATATTACATTGTTGCGAGTTTCATTACTGTCTAGGTGTTACACACATATTTTACCGATAAGACATTAATAAATTCATTACAAAACAAAGAGCAGCAAGCTTCCAACAGGTAGCACAGATAGTTAAGCACACATCAATCAATCCAACTTGGGCATACCTAGAAAACATGTAAAGAAAACGGGTCAACTACGAATAGTTGGTGAGTTTCACTAATTTAAATAAACACTGACAAATCATTTTAATAATCATTTATTAACAATATAATCATGCTGGGAACTATGTTACCCCAGAACATTTCCAATAACTTTCTGGGAACTATGTTACCCCAGAACAATAATAACCCCTGGGAACTATGTTACCCCAGAACAATAACAACCCCTGGGAACTATGTTACCCTAGAATAATAATAACCCCTGGGAACTATGTTACCCCAGAACAACAACAACCCCTGGGAACTATGTTACCCCAGAACAATAACAACCCCTGGGAACTATGTTACCCCAGAACAATAACAACCCCTGGGAACTATGTTACCCCAGAATAATAATAACCCCTGGGAACTATGTTACCCCAGAACAATAACAACCCCTGGGAACTATGTTACCCCAGAATAATAATAACCCCTGGGAACTATGTTACCCCAGAACAATAACAACCCCTGGGAACTATGTTACCCCAGAATAATAATAACCCCTGGGAACTATGTTACCCCAGAACAATAACAACCCCTGGGAACTATGTTACCCCAGAATAATAATAACCCCTGGGAACTATGTTACCCCAGAACAACAATAACCCCTGGGAACTATGTTACCCCAGAACAATAACACATTATAAACATTTTATATATTCTATGCATCAGTCCATATATATATAAATGTACAAGTATTTCCATACGATCGGTATGTACTTAAATACTTTAAATAAGACATGTTTTCCGCCCCGGGAAAATATAATTAAGACAATTCATTAAAAGGGGCTCGTGAAAACTCACCTTGTTGTGAGTCGGTGAGTAATATCAGGAACAGCTACGTGCCTGGATCTGTAATATAATATCTAGTCGTTACTATATAATTCCCATAACTTAAATACGTATCAATCGGTACATCTGGGAACATTGTTAACCCAGTACTGTACTCGATTCGGGGACAATGTTAACCCCGTGACACTTCTAAGGACTCAGATTGACATTGCTTAGAGTTTGACAGTCAATTTAGTTAAGGTGATGAAATTATAGCTCGGTTTGACACCCCGTTTGGCCGTGGGGCCCATTTCCGGTATTTCGGTGCCGAAAACGGTAAAATCGGGTAAAATTACCCAAATCATCCGAATTATTTTCGGATGATTTATTTTTACTTAATTTACTTAGATTTATGAAATAGTCTATTTTTAGAGTTTTCATGTACCAGTCAGCTCGCTTATGCGAACTTTGCCGGTTTACACGTTTTAAGCTTTAAAAACTTGTTTTTATGTTCTTTTTAGCACAAATAATTACCCGATTAGTCTCGGGTCTTGAAATTTTGCACAAAACTTAATTTGACAGAAAGGAATTTTGTAAAAATTTTCCAGATTTATTTTCTTATATTTATATTTATTTATCTATTTTTAAATCTTATTAAAATACTAAATATATCAAAAATACCAAAACACTTTAGAAAAATCCCAAGTTTTTCTGGGATGATCTTGATCATCCTCATAACTTTCTGGAATTTTCCCAGATTTATTTTCCTACATTTACATTTATTTATCTATTTTTAAATCTTGTTAAAACACTAAATATATCAAAAATACCAAAACACTTTAGAAAAATCCCAAATTTTTCTGGGATGATCTTTATCATCCTCATAACTTTCTGGAATTTTCCCAGATTTATTTTCCTACATTTACATTTATTTATCTATTTTTAAATCTTGTTAAAACACTAAATATATCAAAAATACCAAAACACTTTAGAAAAATCCCAAATTTTTCTGGGATGATCTTTATCATCCTCATAACTTTCTGGAATTTTCCCAGATTTATTTTCCTACATTTACATTTATTTATCTATTTTTAAATCTTGTTAAAACACTAAATATATCAAAAATACCAAAACACTTTAGAAAAATCCCAAATTTTTCTGGGATGATCTTTATCATCCTCATAACTCCCTGGAATTTTTCCAGAATTTAAAACTTATTTTTCAAGCCATTTTCACCCAAAACCGAGCTAGAAAGCCCTAGAACTCGTTTCACCGAAAAGCCTACTTAGGCTTTTCCAACTGAGCTCAAATTTTGTGGGTGACTTTTATATGATATAAAAAGCTTATCTTAAATTTTCCGGAATTTTTCATCATGTTTTGCTATTTTTCACTATTTTTGGCCAAAACCGAGCATTAAATTCACCAAATATTCATCTTTTATCCAAAAATTACCAAAAATTCACAGATCTCATATTTTCATGTGTAGATCATCTCTGTGAAATTTCGTGACCCGACTCTAAGCACACGTAAATCTGTCCATTTTTCATAAACACACGAAAACCGAACTATTTTGTGTTTTCTAGCTTTAGATCGCAAGGATCTCGGTTTCTAGCCTTTGCTAGCCGCTAGATACAACACTTACAAGCACATCAACACCACACCAAGCAAACTATACCAACAATCAAACCATTTCTTTCAAAGTGTCGGTTTTTAAGTAAAAACAAAGGTTTTAACCGTAGAAATCCATTCCCGACTCTTTTTACTCATTTCTTGGACCAAGATCCCTTGTATAACATGTATACATCTCTTGATCATGCAAGAGTCGGTTTCATCTCGGGTTTTCACCCATCTTTCACATGGAAACTCATTTTTACAAGATTTCAACCGTAAAATTTTATTCTAAACACTTTTAACTCATTACTTGGATCAAGATCCTTTGTATAACTTGTATACATCCCTTGATCATACGAGAACCGGTTCCATCTCGGGTTTTCACCCATATTTCACTTGGAACCTTCCTTTTCTCAAGATCATGGAGTTAGAAGTAGGATTCAAGCATCAAAACATGTTCATACCTTGTGATTTTTGGTTAAAAACTCAAGAGCTTGGATGTATGTTTGAAGATTTGAGAGAGTTTGTGTGAAATGTGTTGAAGAAAAAAGAAAATGATATGAATGATAATAACACAAGGACCGATCGGTCCATAAGGTGGATGGGGGTGGGCCCCACACATCAATTCTAGGCCACACATTCGGATTACGCAATCCGGATAATGTTGTGGATAATCTGGTTCAGTTCGTTTCTCGTTTAGACTCGTAATTCGGCTTAAAACGAGCATAAAATGGTTGTTTTTTCGGGTCAAAAATAAAATTTACATAAAACTGATTTAAAAACTTTAAAAACTTAACCCATGACATTAAAACATCATATTATCGATATTTGTGCATCTTTTTCGGTTTGATTGATCGTCTCTTGCTTGGTTTGGTGTTAAAGGTTTCGTTTAGCGTACCGACGTACCATTAAATCGAAATCCTTTTTCTGTGCTATAATTTACTTATCCCGAAGCATTAATACTTCGTAAATATCACTAAACATTATATACTTCGTCTATGATGAAACTCCCGATCCGTTCGGGTCTCAATAACCGATTATTGATTAATTGTAATTCCAATACGATTCACTATATAATTGAGTATGATTCATACTGTGAACCATATAAATTCGTATCAACGTGCTATAACTCATATAATCAATATTAAATAACACGTAAATAGTATATTCCGGCTAGGGTATACCTGAATTTGCCGGAATCGTTACATTCTCCCCCCGTTATAAAAATTTCGTCCTCGAAATTTTATGCGTCAACTACTTCCTTTTGAGGAAATAGGTGGGGGTATTTCTTCCGAAATTCATCCTTTCGTTCCCAAGTAAATTCTGGGCCTCGTTGGGAATTCCATCTAACTTTGACCAACGAGATCTTATTGTGTCTAAGTTGCTTGATCTTACCGTCCACTATTTCGATGGGCTCCTCTACGAATTTGAGCCTATCACTTATTTGAACACCCTCTAAGGGTAACACCGATGTCTCATCCGCCAGACATCTTTTCAAATTCGACACATGAAACACATTATGAACTGCACTTAGTTCCTCAGGCAGTTCTAGTCGGTAAGCTACCGGACCGATCTTTGCAGTAATGTTGAATGGTCCAATGTATCTAGGGGCCAACTTCCCCGCCTTTCCAAATCTGACCACTCCTTTCCAGGGTGATACTTTCAAGTATACATTTTCACCCTTCTCAAATGACAACGGTTTTCGACGGGTATCAGCATAACTCTTCTGCCGATCCCGCGCGGCTTTCAGGTTGTTCTTAATCTCAAGAATCTTGCTGGTCGTCTCCTGGACCAGATCCGATCTAATGACCTGCGGGTCACCCACTTCAGACCAGCAAAGTGGTGATCGGCACTTCCGCCCATACAATGCTTCATAAGGTGCTGCCTTTATACTGCTGTGATAACTGTTATTATAGGAAAATTCAACGAGCGGGAGATGTTGATCCCAATTTCCCTTAAAGTCCAGTACGCAGGCACGAAGCAAATCCTCCAAAGTTTGAATAGTCCTCTCAGACTGACCATCGGTCTGAGGGTGGTAAGCTGTGCTTAGGTCAATACGTGTTCCCAATGCTTCTTGGACAGCTTGCCAAAGTTTGGAGGTGAAATGGCTATCCCTATCGGAGATGATCGAGATGGGGATGCCATGACGAGACACTATTTCATTTATATAAATTTGCGCAAGTCTCTCAGTGTTAAAAGTATTCCTAATTGGAATAAAATGTGCCGATTTGGTTAATCGATCCACGATTACCCAAATCGCATCATGACCTCGGGGTGTCTTGGGGAGGTGTGTCACAAAATCCATTGTGATCTGCTCCCACTTCCATTCCGGAATTTCCGGTTGTTGCAACATTCCCGAAGGTTTCTGGTGCTCCGCCTTAACCCTCGCACACGTCGTACACTTGCCGACGTATGTGGCTATATCCTTTTTCATTCCTGGCCACCAGTAAAATTCTTTCACATCCTTGTACATTTTATCTGATCCCGGATGTATGGAATATTTCGATTTATGAGCTTCGTCCATGATTAAATCACGAAGGTCATGGAGGGTCGGGATCCAAATCCGATTTTTGAAATAAAGAATTTCGTCCACACGCTGTTCGAAATTCTTCTCATTCCCGTAAAGTCCTTCTTTAACCAATTGGCCCTCTTTCAACGCCTCGCGTTGAGCGACTCGAATTAAATCTGAAAGGTTCGACTGGACTATCATCCCCAACGCTCGCACACGTAGTGGCTTGACTCGATCCTTTCTACTCAAGGCATCGGCTACAACGTTAGCCTTGCCGGGGTGATATCGTATGTCACAGTCATAGTCACTCAGCAACTCGACCCATCTTCGTTGCCTCATATTCAGTTCTTTCTGATCGAATATGTGTTGCAAACTTTTATGATCAGTGAATATGGTGCACTTTGTACCGTAGAGATAGTGTCTCCAGATTTTAAGTGCAAAGATGACTGCTCCCAGTTCCAAGTCATGAGTAGTGTAGTTTTTCTCATGAACTTTTAACTGTCGAGACGCATAGGCTATGACCTTTTTATTTTGCATTAACACGCACCCTAACCCTTTACGGGATGCGTCACAATATACAACAAATCCATCGTCTCCGTCGGGGAGGCTTAAGATTGGCGCTTGGCACAATCTTTGTTTTAGCGTTTGAAACGCCGTTTCCTGCTCTTCACCCCATTCATATTTCCGATCCTTTTGAGTCAGGAGGGTTAAAGGTTGGGCGATGCTGGAAAAGTTCTCTATAAATCGACGATAGTATCCAGCTAAGCCTAAGAATTGGCGGATTTCTTTCGGAGATTTAGGCGCTTGCCAATTCTTAATAGCTTCAACCTTACTCGGATCAACGTGTATTCCTTGGTGGTTTATAACATGACCGAGGAATTGCACCTCTTGTAACCAGAAGTTACACTTGGAGAATTTTGCATATAACTTCTCCTGATCCAGGAGCTCTAAAACTAACTTTAAGTGTTGCTCGTGCTCCTCTTTACTCTTCGAGTATATCAAAATATCGTCAATAAATACAATGACGAACTTGTCGAGATAGGGTTTACAGACTCGGTTCATGAGATCCATGAACACTGCTGGCGCATTTGTTAGCCCAAAAGGCATAACTAAAAATTCGTAGTGGCCGTAGCGAGTCCGGAACGCGGTTTTTGGGATATCCTCCTCTTGAATTCTAACTTGGTGGTATCCCGATCTAAGATCAATTTTTGAGAAATAGCTCGCACCTTGCAGTTGGTCGAACAAATCATCGATTCGGGGAAGAGGATATCTATTTTTGATGGTTAATTTGTTCAATTCCCTGTAGTCAATGCACATTCGAAGGCTTCCGTCCTTCTTTTTCACAAATAGTACAGGTGCACCCCACGGGGAATAACTGGGACGTATAAATCCCTTATCCAACAATTCCTGCAACTGGTTGGATAGTTCTTGCATCTCGGACGGTGCAAGTCTGTAAGGGGCCTTAGCAACAGGGCCGGCTTGAGGTAACAGATCGATTCTGAATTCGACCTGTCGGGTTGGCGGTAATCCAGGAAGTTCCTCTGGAAAAACTTGTGGAAATTCGCGTACCACGGGAATATCGTCCACCCGTTTTTCCTCAGAATCAGCGGCCGTCAGGCTCGCTAGATACGCCACACATCCCTGACGTATATATTTCAACACCTTGAGGTGGGATATAAATGGTATCATGGTGCCGGATTTTTCTCCCTGCACTAATACCTCCTCGTCATCCGACACCCGGATCTTGACGGTTTTCTTTTCACAGTTTATTTCTACCCTATTACGTGCCAACCAATCCATTCCCACTATCACGTCAAAACTACCCAATTCTACCGGTAATAAGTCAATCAGGAAGGATTGTTCGCTTAGAATAAAAGGGCAATTCCGAACAATCCGATTAACTATCATGGTTTTACCGTTAGCGACCTCTACGGTGTAGGGTTCTATGGTTTCACCAATAGGAAGGTTTGCTATCGAAAGGAATCTAACGGAGACAAAACTTCTATCGGCGCCTGTATCAAATAATACAGAAGCGTACTGATCAGAGACGAGGAAGGTACCTGTCACTACGCTGGGGTCCTGGCGCGCCTCGTTCGCTCCCATCACAAATGCCCGGCCTCGCGCCGGATTGGACGACGATGGCTGACCCGCGAGTTGTCTCCCGTTTCCTCCCTGATTCAGTTTCGGGCAGTTCCTTTTGAAGTGATCCGTGCTGCCGCATTCGTAGCAAGCACGGCTAGTGGTCACCATCTGGTTTCCTTGCGGGTTCTGCTGTCGGGCTGGTTGAGTTCTAAATGGTTGCGCCCGAATAGGTTGTGGTTGACGGTTCAGGTTGTTCAGATTTGTCTTACAATTTGGTGCGTAGTGTCCAACCCTGCCACACCGGTGGCACACCACCTCCTTGCACACGCCACTATGGTGGTAACCACATTTCCCGCATTTAGGAAACGTTCCCCTCTGCGGTTCTTGCCTTCCGCCCGAACTAGTCATGGCATAGCTCTGGGCAGCGGGCCTAGCTCGTTTGTTTTGTTGCTTCTCTCGGATCCTATTGTCATACGTACCTCGCTTTCCCCCAGCCGACTCTCCCGTCGCCTTTATCGATCCGCTCCTTAAGAAATCATACGTGACAATACCAGCCTGTGTCACTGCACCCTCATACGTCTGGTGCCCTCCCGCGTTAACTATGCTCCTCACTACTGGAGTAAGTCCCCAAATATAACGTTCCACCCTTTTTGACTCTGGGGTGACCAACCACGGCACTAATCGTGACAGTTCATTAAACCGGTTGGTATATCCCAAGTGGTCCGCCCCATGCATCTCTAGGTTCCACAACTCATGTTCCAGTTTCTGCAATTCATTCTTTGGGCAGAAATGTTTCAAAACAAGATCCTTAAGCTCTGCCCAGGTCATGCGGTTTGTCGCCGCCTGACCTCGAGTCTGTACTATGGTGTTCCACCATGTCAAGGCATGGTCTGTGAACGTACAGGTGGCGTACTTAACGACACAATCCTCGGGACAGTTGCTGATATTTACCACTGATTCTATTTTCTCTAACCATTTCACTAACCCATTCGGTCCTTCCGACCCGTTAAATTCTAAAGGCTTGCATAACATAAAATCCTTGATTGAACAACCCCTGGATGGTCCAGTGCGGTTGGTCTCTACAGTAGGGATAGGGCCATTACTGTCGGTAGCGACCACCGTAGGCGGTGCGTCAGTACTCGGCATAGTGTTATCGGTAGGTGGAGGATTAGCATTATGTTCCCCGCCATTATTTATGGGCGTTTGATTGCTCGGAGGGGTTGGATTAGACGAATTATTAATGCTGGCGGCGATGCGCGATACTATATCCGGTATCGCCGCCTCCAACTGTTGAGCAATCAAACGGCTCACATCTACTTCCGATACTTTCGTTGATCGTTTCGGTGCCATTCTACACAACATCAAGGAAACACATATAATTAATACCATTCCAAATTATGAAACACAAACACATTCCATACATTAATAAACATTAGTACATATTACACAAACATCCATTTACATACTTCCCAGTCATCATTACACAACTAAGTTTTAATACAAAGGGCCTATGTTGGTATCATCCTCGACATAACCCGCAATGGGTCAGTGCTTGAATGATACCCAAAAGTATCGATAATGATATGCCCTACAAGAGACCCCCTATGGGCCAGTGGTTGTACTATAACTAAACAAGATTCACTCCGTGTTAGTATCACCACTAACTACTTACACGGAGTATCAAAAAGCGGTTCAAGATTCTACCATCCAACACGTCTACACATGGTGGTAAACCAACCCCACCAACACCGCCACCAGCACCACCAGCACCGCCATCATAACCCGCATTCGGGTTTCCATCTGGTCGATCAACCAGTGGGAGTATGAGCACTCCCTTTTTAACTGGTTAATAGCATACTGGTGGTCCAGTATGCTGTCCCCGAGGTACGCCCGCCTCTGTACCCCCACGTCCAGGGCGGCAGAGTGCTCGTTCACCTGCTCGGTGAGAACACGTAGCCAAGCCGCCAAGTCCCGCTCCTGCCTTGGCAGACCCCACACAGGTAGGGTTGCAGGCTCGGGTTGGGGGCGGGAAGACTCGCCCCGGTGGTATGTGGATCTGGGTGGGGTAACAGTGGGCGGAACATACGGGGCACTGATCCGCGCCGTGAGGCGGGGACCGTGTCTGGGGGGAATCGGGGTGGTCTGTGGTGCGGGCGAGGTAGGAGACCTGGTAACCCTAGCAGGGGAGGGTACACTAGCACTCCTAGCTGGGGTGGTCTGTCTAGAAGTACTATGACTAGCCTCCGAAGGCTCGGAGCTGGGTGCTACACTTGGGCTTCCAGAGGCCCCGGAACTAGCCTCTTCCGGGTCCTCTTCCGTCGACACACTAGGTGTTCTTGCCATTATACCTGCACACAAGTTAACAAACATATAGTCCTTTTCGTAGTGTAATTCATAATTAAATTAATCATGCACTTACTTATACAATTTTGCCACATAATAGTATTATTATACATTTACACGTATGTTGCCAATTTTACCTATTTAAGTTCCCCGTGACTTCCCCTGAATTCCCTCGTGCAGACAAGTCTGTTATTATGTTCCGGACCATAATAACCCACTTGTCCATCCAAGTTCATCCCGATCTCGTCACAATATATTATGAGTTGATATTCAGATCCTATAATACTTGAGCTACTGGTTATATTTTAGGTATCTTTTTCAGACATCCTAATTCTTTATAACCAATGGCTCTGATACCAAGTTCTGTAACACCCCGTAACCGCAGCGGAAACGTACACGGGATGCAACAGACACATCTGATATCAACAGCATTGCTTATAAAGAAAATACCACTACATTAATTTATAACATATTACATTGTTGCGAGTTTCATTACTGTCTAGGTGTTACACACATATTTTACCGATAAGACATTAATAAATTCATTACAAAACAAAGAGCAGCAAGCTTCCAACAGGTAGCACAGATAGTTAAGCACACATCAATCAATCCAACTTGGGCATACCTAGAAAACATGTAAAGAAAACGGGTCAACTACGAATAGTTGGTGAGTTTCACTAATTTAAATAAACACTGACAAATCATTTTAATAATCATTTATTAACAATATAATCATGCTGGGAACTATGTTACCCCAGAACATTTCCAATAACTTTCTGGGAACTATGTTACCCCAGAACAATAATAACCCCTGGGAACTATGTTACCCCCAGAACAATAACAACCCCTGGGAACTATGTTACCCCAGAATAATAATAACCCCTGGGAACTATGTTACCCCAGAACAACAATAACCCCTGGGAACTATGTTACCCCAGAACAATAATAACCCCTGGGAACTATGTTACCCCAGAACAATAACAACCCCTGGGAACTATGTTACCCCAGAATAATAATAACCCCTGGGAACTATGTTACCCCAGAACAATAACAACCCCTGGGAACTATGTTACCCCAGAATAATAATAACCCCTGGGAACTATGTTACCCCAGAACAATAACAACCCCTGGGAACTATGTTACCCCAGAATAATAATAACCCCTGGGAACTATGTTACCCCAGAACAATAACAACCCCTGGGAACTATGTTACCCCAGAATAATAATAACCCCTGGGAACTATGTTACCCCAGAACAATAACACATTATAAACATTTTATATATTCTATGCATCAGTCCATATATATATAAATGTACAAGTATTTCCATACGATCGGTATGTACTTAAATACTTTAAATAAGACATGTTTTCCGCCCCGGGAAAATATAATTAAGACAATTCATTAAAAGGGGCTCGTGAAAACTCACCTTGTTGTGAGTCGGTGAGTAATATCAGGAACAGCTACGTGCCTGGATCTGTAATATAATATCTAGTCGTTACTATATAATTCCCATAACTTAAATACGTATCAATCGGTACATCTGGGAACATTGTTAACCCAGTACTGTACTCGATTCGGGGACAATGTTAACCCCGTGACACTTCTAAGGACTCAGATTGACATTGCTTAGAGTTTGACAGTCAATTTAGTTAAGGTGATGAAATTATAGCTCGGTTTGACACCCCGTTTGGCCGTGGGGCCCATTTCCGGTATTTCGGTGCCGAAAACGGTAAAATCGGGTAAAATTACCCAAATCATCCGAATTATTTTCGGATGATTTATTTTTACTTAATTTACTTAGATTTATGAAATAGTCTATTTTTAGAGTTTTCATGTACCAGTCAGCTCGCTTATGCGAACTTTGCCGGTTTACACGTTTTAAGCTTTAAAAACTTGTTTTTATGTTCTTTTTAGCACAAATAATTACCCGATTAGTCTCGGGTCTTGAAATTTTGCACAAAACTTAATTTGACAGAAAGGAATTTTGTAAAAATTTTCCAGATTTATTTTCTTATATTTATATTTATTTATCTATTTTTAAATCTTATTAAAATACTAAATATATCAAAAATACCAAAACACTTTAGAAAAATCCCAAGTTTTTCTGGGATGATCTTGATCATCCTCATAACTTTCTGGAATTTTCCCAGATTTATTTTCCTACATTTACATTTATTTATCTATTTTTAAATCTTGTTAAAACACTAAATATATCAAAAATACCAAAACACTTTAGAAAAATCCCAAATTTTTCTGGGATGATCTTTATCATCCTCATAACTTTCTGGAATTTTCCCAGATTTATTTTCCTACATTTACATTTATTTATCTATTTTTAAATCTTGTTAAAACACTAAATATATCAAAAATACCAAAACACTTTAGAAAAATCCCAAATTTTTCTGGGATGATCTTTATCATCCTCATAACTTTCTGGAATTTTCCCAGATTTATTTTCCTACATTTACATTTATTTATCTATTTTTAAATCTTGTTAAAACACTAAATATATCAAAAATACCAAAACACTTTAGAAAAATCCCAAATTTTTCTGGGATGATCTTTATCATCCTCATAACTCCCTGGAATTTTTCCAGAATTTAAAACTTATTTTTCAAGCCATTTTCACCCAAAACCGAGCTAGAAAGCCCTAGAACTCGTTTCACCGAAAAGCCTACTTAGGCTTTTCCAACTGAGCTCAAATTTTGTGGGTGACTTTTATATGATATAAAAAGCTTATCTTAAATTTTCCGGAATTTTTCATCATGTTTTGCTATTTTTCACTATTTTTGGCCAAAACCGAGCATTAAATTCACCAAATATTCATCTTTTATCCAAAAATTACCAAAAATTCACAGATCTCATATTTTCATGTGTAGATCATCTCTGTGAAATTTCGTGACCCGACTCTAAGCACACGTAAATCTGTCCATTTTTCATAAACACACGAAAACCGAACTATTTTGTGTTTTCTAGCTTTAGATCGCAAGGATCTCGGTTTCTAGCCTTTGCTAGCCGCTAGATACAACACTTACAAGCACATCAACACCACACCAAGCAAACTATACCAACAATCAAACCATTTCTTTCAAAGTGTCGGTTTTTAAGTAAAAACAAAGGTTTTAACCGTAGAAATCCATTCCCGACTCTTTTTACTCATTTCTTGGACCAAGATCCCTTGTATAACATGTATACATCTCTTGATCATGCAAGAGTCGGTTTCATCTCGGGTTTTCACCCATCTTTCACATGGAAACTCATTTTTACAAGATTTCAACCGTAAAATTTTATTCTAAACACTTTTAACTCATTACTTGGATCAAGATCCTTTGTATAACTTGTATACATCCCTTGATCATACGAGAACCGGTTCCATCTCGGGTTTTCACCCATATTTCACTTGGAACCTTCCTTTTCTCAAGATCATGGAGTTAGAAGTAGGATTCAAGCATCAAAACATGTTCATACCTTGTGATTTTTGGTTAAAAACTCAAGAGCTTGGATGTATGTTTGAAGATTTGAGAGAGTTTGTGTGAAATGTGTTGAAGAAAAAAGAAAATGATATGAATGATAATAACACAAGGACCGATCGGTCCATAAGGTGGATGGGGGTGGGCCCCACACATCAATTCTAGGCCACACATTCGGATTACGCAATCCGGATAATGTTGTGGATAATCTGGTTCAGTTCGTTTCTCGTTTAGACTCGTAATTCGGCTTAAAACGAGCATAAAATGGTTGTTTTTTCGGGTCAAAAATAAAATTTACATAAAACTGATTTAAAAACTTTAAAAACTTAACCCATGACATTAAAACATCATATTATCGATATTTGTGCATCTTTTTCGGTTTGATTGATCGTCTCTTGCTTGGTTTGGTGTTAAAGGTTTCGTTTAGCGTACCGACGTACCATTAAATCGAAATCCTTTTTCTGTGCTATAATTTACTTATCCCGAAGCATTAATACTTCGTAAATATCACTAAACATTATATACTTCGTCTATGATGAAACTCCCGATCCGTTCGGGTCTCAATAACCGATTATTGATTAATTGTAATTCCAATACGATTCACTATATAATTGAGTATGATTCATACTGTGAACCATATAAATTCGTATCAACGTGCTATAACTCATATAATCAATATTAAATAACACGTAAATAGTATATTCCGGCTAGGGTATACCTGAATTTGCCGGAATCGTTACAAATTTGTATCAATTACATCTAATAGCGCACTAGAAACTTGCTGTAGAGCTCACTAGCCAGAATTTGGAATATACAAATTTATACCAAATTTTTATATATGATATGTTCAATGTTAACCACATTTAACGAAATAGCAATTAATCCGCGGGGTATGGTCTAGTAGTTAAGCGGAGCCTAGGCGAGATTTTTACTACCAGCTTTATGATTAGTAGGGGTGGATAGACAAATAATCAACAAAAATAAAAATTGACAAATGCTTTCGTGTAAAATTACATGATAATATGATGTATGCTTGCTTTGTTTACTTGTTTTTTTTGCCCCTAATTATAAAGATTTGGAAAGAAGTTTAAGTATATTTTGTTATGTACTAGAGAATTCAAATTTTATAGTCAAAGTTTTTGCTAGTTTTTTCTTTCAAAACTTTCATCTAAGAAGGTTAAAGTTATAAGCATAGCTATCAAAGTCGGTAAGCGCACTCAGGGCGCATAGGCCTCGTCTAGAGCCTAGGCGCAAAAAAAGGCAAGGGTCTGAGAAAAACTGTGAGCTTATTTATGTGTGTGACGGCTATAAGTTTTTGATACACAAGCCTAACATGAAATATCTGGCTAAACAAATTTGGTTAAGTTTCAGGTTGAACCTCATGTTGCTAAAACATTTTAGGTTCCGGCCAACCTTGATGGTTCTGTCTAGATCGTTTATTTAATGATACTGTTTTGAAATGTGTTTTATGTAAACATAGAAGTTAAAAAGATAAATGCAGATAACGTGTTATAGGTTAAACATAATAGCTTACACTTTTCACATTTGTATACTTGGATATTGAAATCATGAGCAATCTGTTAGCCATTTATTAGTGTTTAGATTTGTACGGATAGATTGACTTATTTTTTGCTTGTCATGTATAGAGTGACCAAGGAGAATAGAGCTGCGGGTGTGCTGTATAACTTTGCCGAAGGTGAAAAGTACGCAGAGCATGCGTTGAGGAAGTTTGTTCGCAACAAGAGCCCGGAAATAATGCCGAATGTCAACTCCTTCTTTGCAGACCCAAAATAAACTTATTTCTGGTTTTGTAAAACCAGAAACCAGTTGGTCTCTTCTTGTTTTGCACTATTTAAAATCTATTCTTGAAGCAGTTATTGTGTTTGGAAAAGAGTTATGATTTATATGATCTTTCATAATCTGAGGCTGTGCCTTATTTTTTTACCTTCTCTCTCCGAAGACTACCATATAGTTTCTCTACTACTGCTGGTTCATGGAATTCAAATGGTTCACTTATAGTTGATGATATAATCTACAAGTTTTCAGTTTGAAACTTTGAATTTCATGGAGTTAAGTTGTGTTTTATAAATATTATTTTAGGATGATGATATATATTAACATGTGAAACAAGTCAACAACTACTAAATAGAATTATTCAAATATTTCACTATTAATTCTTTAACAGTTATGGTAAAAGATCAAAACATTTTAAGCTAAGCAAGAAATTGGACTTAAGAAGCATGCTCTAACCAGGAAAATATGAAATGACCATGCAAATGCAAAGAATGGTCGACTCAAAGCTGAAGAATCTTAAAACAGAAGACGAATAGTTGATGCAAAGTCTTATCTTCGATGATCATATTAGATATAAAGAAAACTACTCTAACTTTGCAATCTATCTTAAGTCAATTGGTTAAAGAAATGAAGAAAAGGTATTGAATATCAAATACAAATGTGGAAGATCTACTACAAATAATACATTTATCAAAATATAAGATGAAGATGATTTATGCTAAAAGAAATAATGATGACTAAACAAGTCTTTAAAAGTCAAATGATAAAGGATATAAAAAGAATTTATGAAAATCTATTTATTTTACAGAGTGGAAGCCGGTAGAAAAACTTTGATATGATATGGTTTTGAAGTATTGAATTTACACTATGCACGCATTTACTAGAAAACAACCATTTTGAGAAAATGTCCTAAACTTATGAGGTTGATATTCGAGAGTCGAGAGAGACCATGGTTGTGAGTTTCAGTTTGATTTGGGTTGCTAGTGACGGTGTTCGCGGGTTTTATTTGAGTTTCTCTAGAGCCGAAAAGTTGAAAAGTCAAAAGTTAATTAGGGTGTAAGTGAGAAAATCAAATAATTAACCAACGTATGAAATGGACTAATGGGCGGCTCTTAAAATGGGTTGTACTTAACTTAGACCGAGTGTAGTGGAGCGCTACCACTATGCCAACTCACTTGATCATGCCATTAACACCACTAGCATGCGCGTCAATGTTGAAGCTAAGGTGAGGTCCATCATTTTAACCAATCACCAAGTTTCTTAATATTATTTTCTATTTCTTTCTTTTATTTAAATTTTTAGTTAACCACAACCCTCTGAAAAAGTGGGTTAATTTAACTCAACTGTCCACGTGACAAGTGAAGTGACTTCAAACATCCATTTTAGTGTTATTAGTATTGACGTGATAGATTTATTTTAACGGAGATGTAAACAATCATAAATGACCTAAATCAACAAATGTTATCAAACACTTCATGCACGTTCGTTTCGTTAGATGGTAATTGTTCACTATGTAACCTTTTGGTTGTTAAATTTACGGTGCTAATTAAATAGCATTTCAGTTGTATTCAATTCTAACACCAATTAAAATTAAAATACTTGACTAAACAGATACCTCAACAAAAAGTAGTAGTTAGTTAAAAAAGTCAATCCAATTAGTTATTAAACCCCAATACTAAAATGAAAAACGAAATATCCCTATAAAAGTGGAATTCAAATTCACTAATCTTCATCAACATTCTCAGCCTACTTTTCAGTCTTATAGTTAACAACATCCTCTTCTTTAACCCTTCCATTCCATCCATTCCCCATGACAGTCAAGGGTGGTTCTCGCCCCGCCTGCGCCGCCTGCCGCTTCCAACGCCGCCGCTGCTCGCCAGACTGCCCCCTCGCCCCCTTCTTCCCAGCCAACCAACCCAAACTCTTCCAAAGCGTCCACAGTCTTTACGGCGTTGGACACATCCTAAAGATTCTAAGCAAGTTGACCGACGATGCACAGAAAGAAGAAGCCATGAAATCCATCCAATACGAGTCCAACATCCGTCAGCTTCATCGGGTTCATGGCTGTTATGGGGTTATCATTCATTTGCAGCAAAAGCTGGCGGAGTTGGTTCAAGAACTTCGACACGTTCGTGGGGTTCTTGACGCGTATAAGAGGAGTATGAATTCGGGACAAAGTTCGCATAATGTGGTTGGTGATGAACAAGTTGTTGAAGGGTCGAGTGATTGGGCTAGTTCGATGATTAACGAAGGACGTGATTTAGGGTTTTATTATAATCAAACGAGTGATCAAGATATTGGCTATGTGTGGGATGATGATCGTGGGAAAACCGCGGTTGATATGACCGCGAATCAGCCGCAGTTGTTTGATGAGTTTCAACAGTTTTGTAATGTTAATGGTCAACAATCTTTTTTGGGAACAAAAGAAGCTTATGATTTCAAGTAATTTGAGCTAAAAAAAACACTAATTTATTATTTTTATGAAAGATTTTGATATTGATTTAATGTTGGTTTATTATTTTTTTGTTTGCAGCTTGGAATCATTATCATCATCATCATCGTTGAATGCTGCATCGTATTTGATTGATCCTAGAGAGATGAAACATGAAAGTTGATGAAAAACTGTTTTAGGGTTTTCGGTTCGTTGTGTGATTAAATGACAAAAGGGCTTTGTGCTAGTGCTCGAGATCTCCTCGATCACTAGTTAAGCCGTGAGTTTCGTGTCTGGTTTATGTTAATTGTTGTTTAAGAGGCGAAACCCGGCCTGGTTTTTGTGATTTGAATACTTTGTTAGTTTGTTCAGTTGATTGCACGTACGTTTATAATTGTGGTGTTATGGTAGAATAGATGTGGTGAAATGGTCATTAGTTTAGGGTTTTAAACAAAGCAATTAATTTGGTTGATTTTGTTAATTTGGGTCTTGGAATACTCTATCTTATATGTTGTTTCGAGAATTTTGAAATTGAAATGTTTGGTTAGGATATCATATATATGATTTTGAAATTGAAAACTTTTAGATCATTTTGATAAACCTATATATATGTAGATGTTATGTTAAACCATTAATATATGTTGGTTTGTGATTATGTAACTTAATGATTATGTTAGTGTGATATTTTTATTTAATAAATAATGAACTTTCATTATTTTAGTGATGGGAAATGACCAAGTATATATCATCATAAAATGAATATATATAATATGCATATTACACACGTTTTGAAGAATTCAAAAATCAAATTCATATTGGATATTATATGATTACTGATAATTACCATAACATGATTTAGTAAATAAAATAGTATTTTAAAAAGTTAAAACAGTTATAATCAAATTGTTATCTTATAATCACCAATGGTTTGTAAGTAATCCTTGAAGCTTGAGATCAAGAAAAATAATTATGGATGATTCGGATGAAAAAAAAAAGAACAGTATGTAACCTTTTGTTATACGTTACCTGAGCAAGTTATTGACATTTAGGTTCAGCCCATTTCGAGACATTTATGTTACCTGAGCGAGTTTTTGTTATATATTATATTTCTTAGAATTTTTGGTCCAAATTCTCACCAAGAGATCAAGATCGAGAGATATTTGCAGGTAATCAATCTATATTATACTTGTATTTATATTGGACAAAAAAACCCTAGTGATAAATGGATCATATCTTACCACTACATTGCATGGATGCCAAAAAGAAAACTAAAACACCGGAGTGGAGTAGGAGCCCATGAAGGAAGGTAAGCTTGCCGATAGTAATGCCACAACAAGTAAAGATAATGCATTTATGGCATATCATGATTGATCATGCCTCATGGGTATGCAATAAACAAGTTTACTACAATCAATTGCAAAGGAATCACATGCAAGCTGCCTCATTCTATAGTGAAAGAGGAAGAGAGACAGTCTCTTAATTCTACCCCTATCTCCATTTATACGACCGACGGAAACATGTAACTTTCTCTTGTATCTATAGAAAGAGGTAATGAATAAATGAAATACAAAAATGTAAAATCAACATTTTGTTGGTCTTTCACCTAGCTGAGACTGTAATTTATAATCATCTTATGGCTCGATTTAGTTAAATTTCAGACCTAATATATGGTCTGGGTCACAAGCCAACCAAATAGGCCGAGTAATTTATATCGTCGCCAAAAGTCTATTAGGGTTGAAATAATATCGTTTGTTCAGTCATGCAATTTGTTGAATCCACGTGATGATCATCGCATTGTTTCAATTCCTATATAATCTATCCAATTCATCTTTTAAAGAATACATATGGGAAATAAAGATTTGTTTGTTCTTATGAAAAATTGTTTTGGAATAGAAGCAAGGACATAAGAAAATGATACGATTTTCGTCAAATAAATTAGTGAAGTTTGTCTGAAGTTGAATGTAAAAGAAACTACAATTATCGTTGTTTTCTACACCCTAGTTTGAATAAGAATATCATTAGTAAGGATAAAATGTTAATGCACTTTGAAGTTGTATCAAACGCTGACAAGATAAAATAAGGACCACGTTTGAATACCTGAACACCCAAAGTGAAGTTGACTCTAAGGGCATCTTAGTGCACCATTCCCTAGCTAAAAAAACGCACCTGTGCCGCTATAAGAGGAGGGGGGGGGGGTTGACCGTTACACAACCAAAAAAAATAACTGTTTATACTCGTCAACTTGACTCAATGGGCAGTCCCCAACCACCGGATCTTCATCCAAATCAACAACCTGGATAACCCAATGAACCCAATCAATTGAATCAAGCAGTGCCACACATTCCATCCAAGTTTAGCTTACCATGCATCCTTAACTTCCCATCGACAAAACAATGAATTACACAAATTGGGTCGCGTCTCAACAACAACAAAACACATTTTTAGCTCAAGCAACCGTATACCAACTCCAATCTACTCCGAAGTTTGTACTAGACCAACCTTAACCTGTAGCACCACCGCCACCGAAAAATATAATTAACAAAGAATGTCTACTGTAGCAAAAGACGAAACACCTAAGAAACAAGGGAAAAATGATAAATGCAAAGGAGTATGCTCTGGCGAATGCACGGGTCTATGTCCTAGAAGACCCTATTATCGCTATCAATTTATTTTATCTATTAGTTTTTTTTATTTAAACTTCATTTATTTATATATACATATTAAATAATTAATGCCACATTTTATACGTAGTGGTTGAAGTACATTCTAATCATTTAGATTTTTTAAATATTTTTTAATGTAGAAGTAATAAAGTAACATTAAATTAGTTTCTTAAAAAGAAAATGAAAATAAAATAAGTAATACATGAAATAATTAAAAAATACATGAAATAAAACGTCTGGGCAGTGTTGGTGTAACATAAATAATGAGTGTTTTAATCCTCTCACCACGGGTGTCCTAATAGCATATTTTCAATGATCACGTGAGTTTCAGAAAATGACAGATTTAAAGTCTATCAATCGGAGCTAGTTAACAGTCTCACCACCCTACGCAACATAATTTTCCGTTATCCGAGTTTACCTTGACTCAGACCTCTGCTTGTTTACAAACCAAGTCAGCTCAACTCTAACCGGTTTATCTGGAACCATTATTTTTCAAAGTCTGTTAACAAGTAAAAAACCCCCACCTATAATCATAATCATTTTTATAAAATATATAATAATCTTGTTATTAGTAATATTTTAGTGATATTTAAATAAAACAATGAGTCAATGAGTCTATCAAAATTCAGACAAGTTGAATTAATAACAAATATTCCAGTCTTAACTTCCTTCTTTACTCACCTCCTCCTTCTTCTACTTCCAAATCCACTCTCAACGCCGCCATTGATCCACTTCATTCAACCGTCAATTCATTCCACCACCACCGGAATATTCTATCCCCACCGTCACTTCAAATCCGAACATGACAATGAAGAAATTAAAGAGCTTTTATATGCATCTGAGACACCCACATACAATAACGAAAAAATGGATCTACCTATTAGCAATCGGATCCACCATATCTCTATTCCTACTCTTCTTCCTAACCTTAACTTCACTCTACGGCAACCGAAGAAGCATATTCTACTACCAGACAGCCGAAACCTCGGTGTTTGTCGAACACCAGTTAAAACCCATCGGATTCTCCCAAACCAGAAACCCACCGAGGTTTGCTTACCTAATTTCCGGGTCGAACCACGACGGCGTGATGCTCCGGCGGACTCTTCTTGCTCTGTACCACCCGAATAACCGATACGTTGTCCATTTGGATGCCGAATCGTCCACCGAGGAGCGAATGGAGTTGCAAAAGTTTGTGGAGAGTCATCCGGTGTTTTTGAGATTTGGTAATGTGGTGATGATCACCAAGGCGAATTTGGTCACGTATCGTGGACCGACTATGGTGGCGAATACGCTCCACGCCATCGCCATTTTGTTAAAGGAAGGTGGAGATTGGGATTGGTTTATTAATCTCAGCGCCTCGGATTATCCGCTCGTTACTCAAGACGGTATAAGAGCATCGGATGCAGACGCTAAAGTTGCTGATTATTTGTTATTGTTATTTTGTTAATGATAATATTTGTGTTTGTTTCAGATCTGCTGCATACGTTTGCTTCGTTACCAAGGGATCTTAATTTTATTGATCATACAAGTAATATCGGATGGAAAGAGTAAGATGTTATGATTGATTGATTGATTGATGTTAATTTGTAATGTGGTTTATGTAATTGAATTTGAATGTGAATGTGTGTTGGTTGAATCAGGTTTCAAAGAGCTAAGCCTGTGATAGTGGATCCTGGATTGTATATGACTGAAAAGAGTGATGTGTTTTGGATAACACAGAGAAGAAGTGTGCCTACAGCTTTTAAGTTGTTTACAGGTTTGTCTGACTCTGCCTTATTTTTCTAGTGACAGGAGTCTCTTAATTCATTATTATTATTATTAGCCAATTATGGTAATTGCCTATGCAGATTGGTTGTCTCTTTGTTCTTTAGTTCAATTGAGTTATTGGGATATTGACATTTAGGTATGGCATTGCCAAATCATTCAGTTTTGCATGTGAAGTTTGTTAAAATTAAAAAAAAGTCAAATGTTTTCAAATGTGCATCTATTAATTCTTTATGGGCAATCTGATATATGTTTTAGAGGTCTAGTTTAGGTCTATGAGTCTACGCTTGAAATTTGAAAGAGAACGTTTACTATAGTTTATTAACTTGGATGAACTTTGTTTGTCTTGTTCCATTTATTGTTCGGCTTTCTTCAATATAAATGTAACTAGTCTTTCTTTGATTTGAGAGTATTATTTAGCTTTCATGAGGACTACAGTAAGAATTCTAGTGAAACCGTGGATGTAAGGCAATTGCTAAACCATGCACATGATGTCTTTTATCATGAAATGTTACTGAGGTATATTAGATCCTAAAGGTTGAGCCTTGTTCATCTCTTTGGTATATTGGCTTTAGGATTCTGTAGTGTTTTGAAACACAAACACAAACCTGTTTAGAAACACGGACAAGGTAACTAGTTGTGTCATTTTCTCCAAACATGAATAAGAACCTGTTTAGAAACACGTTAACACGACACAACCTATTAAGAACCTGTTTTAAGGACACAGCAAATAATACATATGTATTGAAACAAAAGTTGCCAAAAGTTCATAAAGGTTTTAATTAATATGTTAATACATAATACTTCATATAATTCATGTAATAATCCTTAACTAGGGGTGGCAATCTTGACCCAAACCATTTCAAATGGGTCAATTTGGGCTGTTTTAAAATTTATAAGGGTTGGTTTAAGTCATAGGTTTTAATCAAATGGGTCAAAATGGCTCACTTGAAATTTCACATTCTTATTTTCGGGTCAAAATGGGTCGACAAATTTATATATATGGGTCGATGTGGGTTTTGGATTGGAACGAGATCGGTTTAGGTTTTGGCTCGAATCAGGCGACACGAGTTTTAGCACTGGACGAGTTGGGTTTCGGTTTCTTTTGAGTTTTCGCACTGGACGGGTCGATTTCGGTTTTTTTGTTCAACCAAGGAGAAAATATAGAATGAGTGTGTGGTAATAATTCCATATTAATCCGAATCAATCCATACGCTCCCATTTTTAATTCGTTTTTGTCAAGTTTTCAGTTTCGGTTAATTTGTCGGTTTTTTTTTGATGAACGAGGACAACGGCGAAAACATTTTAGTTTGTTTACTTTTTTATTTATATGTTGAGTTATGATTTTTTTATTGTTTATTTTTTAGGGGTTAGGGTCGGAATGGGTCAACTAAAAAATGGGCTGTTTTGGTTCGGGTCGGAACGGGTTCAGGTTAAAACGGGCCCGGGTCGGAATGGCTCAAAACGGGTTTCTGGTCGGTATTTTTTTTTTTGAACAAGGACAACGGACGACCCTAACCCGTTCCGACCCATGACCCATTTCGACCCAACCCAACCACTTTGGCACTATTTTTTTTTTATTTTTTTTGAAACGACTCATTTTAAAACGTCTCATTTTGACCCAGGGGTGGATAGATACTTCTTCTCTAAATGTCCCATTTTGACCCGGTGGGTACCTTTTTTTTTTTTTTTTTTCTAAAACGACTCATTTTAACCCAGAGGTGGGGTGTGGATGGGGACTTTTTCGAAACAACCCGTATTGGTCTGAATATATTTTGCTTGGAACCTGTTTTGACCGGAACTCATTTTGCTCAGAAACCTTAACCCATTTCTCACCCAATCCCGTTCTGATCTGTAAGGCTGTAACCTGAACCTGCCCGACCCGCCCAATTTACCAGGCTTAGCGTGTGCAAACGTCGGTTCGGTTTTGACCCTCCATCGAAACCGAGTGGTTCGGTTATGGCATTCTCTTAACCAATTTGTTATTTGGTTAATTGGCATCGGTTGCGGTTTGTTCATTGGTTAATTATCTGTGTTTTTTTTTGTTTTCATGCTTTTTGGTTTAATAAAAGTGTTCACCTATGGATAAAAAAGACTACAAAGAACATAGAACAGATGTGCCTCAATGTATAAAAGCACCAAAACATTTGGATATAACACAAAACATCAATCACATGCATCATGAACAAGTCATCACTCAACAGTACACCTAGAAGATACGTACAGTTTTGTCATCATCTGCTAGCTTAAGATCTAATAATTTGAACATACGTGTATGGAACATAGACATATATATATATATATATGACAGAATTACAAATTTTGTCCTTTAAAAAAAGCCAAAAACCGGTTCGTGTCCTTTTCTAAGTTTCCTTGCAGGCGGTGTACTTTAAACTTTTTTTTTCTACACGTTATGTCCTTTACGCTAACTGGGTTAGAAAAACTCAGTTAAATGCCCTCACGTGAGACGCATGTGAGGGCATTTTTGTCTTTTCACCACCTGCAACTCCTTCCTTCTCTTCCTCTTCCTCCCTCGACGCTTAACCCCCTCAGGCTCCATTTCCCCCAACCGATTCAGATCCAAATTCAATCAAAACCTAATCCAATCAACAATGACATCACTTATACATTTTCACAGATCCCAAACATAAATCAATGGTTCATAAACAACAAGAAACACTCAAAATCCAACATTTAACAAAAATCAAAAACACACAGATTGCAAACGACCCAGAACAAACGACCCAGAAACAATAAAGATCCAAGCTTTAACAAAAATCAAGAACACCCGTAAAGATCCAAGCTTTAACAAACAAAAATCAATAACACCCAGATGAAATTGACCCACAAAGATTAAATCGAATGGTAACCTAAAACGATGCATAAATCGATCGATGTAGAAATTGAATCGTACCTTGTGAAGAACAGTTAGCCGCCGGTAATAGATCTACGGCGGTTGTATGGCGGTGGTGATGATGGAATGGGAGGTACAGGCGGAGCGTTTTTCCGGTGGGCTCTCCGGCTGCCGGAAAACGGCGCCGACTCGGAAGCTGAGATCGAGGCGGCGGACGTTGAAGCGGCGTTGAGGGAGGTTGGTGTGGTACTGGCGGTGGAGGCGGCTGTTGGAGGTTGGTGGTGGGAGGAGGCGGCGGGAGAGGAAGAGGAGAGAGCCGAAGGCTAGGGTTCCGGCGGCAATGAGGAGGAGGGAGGAGGAAGATGAGATGGCCGGAGATAGATATGCAACATATTATTATTATTATTTACTGTTTTGTACGGCCGACGGTGGTGGCTGTTATGGTGGCCGGAATTTATGGCTTAGAGAGAAAGAAGAGAGAAAGAAAAGAAAATATATATAATATATTCCCCTGTTAAAATTACAATTATGCCCATCACATGTCTGGCACATGTCATACTTAACTGACTTTTTCTAACCCAGTTAGCGTAAAGGACAAAACTTGTAGGAAAAAAAAGTTTAAAGGACACCGCCTGCAAGGAAAGGACACGAACCGTAATTTGGCTTTTTTTAAAGGACAAAATTTGTAATTGGGTCTATATATATATATATATATATATGTGTGTGTGTGTGTGTGTGTGTTTAATAGCTTTGGTTTGGTTCGGTTAGGTTATTTACATCGGTTATGGAACGCATAATCATAACCGAAAACCGATTTTCCGGTTAATCACTTGCCTCGAAACCAATCATCTGGTTAATTTGGTTTTCAGTTAATAGTGGGTTGGTTTTTATGAGTTTTGGTTCGGTTACGATTAATTGGTTGTGGTATGCTCATTGCTCACCCTAACCCATTGTCTGTTTACACAAGCCTTTGCTGGTGGGCTACTAATGACTTCCATTGACCCGTTGAAACCATAAGAACCCATCTCACGAGATTTGCATTCATAAGATAATTTTGGTGTGTCAAGACAGGTTTCATATCTTTCATAGGATTTGTAGGGCGGGCCCGGGCTTTTCCTACATAATTAAAAACTATGTGCGTGCGCGTTCAACTTACCAACTTTTGAAACCTTTAAAACCATGAAGACCTTTCAACTTTATGCAAAAGCTATTTATTTTTCACATGAATTGTCGCATGCTTTTAGACATCAGACAACGGCTTGAAAGTTGAAACATTTGAATGCTTTAAGACATCAGACAATGATGCATAGTTTATTTGCATTTAATGGATTTTGCATATATATTTTTATCCCAGGATCGGCTTGGATGGTATTATCCCGCTCTTTCATCGACTTCTGCATATGGGGATGGGACAATTTACCAAGGACCGTCCTCATGTATTATGCAAATTTCATCTCGTCACCCGAAGGCTATTTTCATACCGTAATATGTAACGCAAAAGAATTCAAAAACACCACTGTAAACAGCGACCTCCACTTTATATCATGGGACAACCCTCCGAAACAACATCCTCATTACCTCACATTAGAAGACATGCAAAAGATGGTTGACAGCAACGCACCCTTCGCACGTAAGTTCCACCAAGATGACCCCGTGCTTGACCGGATCGACTCTGAACTACTGTTTCGAGGCCAGGGTATGATTGTTCCCGGTGGGTGGTGCATCGGGAGTCGTGAAAACGGTTCGGACCCGTGCTCGGTTGTCGGGAATGTTACACGGTTTGAGCCTACAAGTGGGGCAAAGAGGCTCGAGATTCTTGTGAACTCACTTTTGTCGGATGAGAGTTTTAGACCACGACAATGTAGATGACTATTAAGTGGTGGATGGTAATTGGTTGTAATTAATGGTCACTGCAACATGGCGTGTCTAGTTTCGTGACATGTGGCGGGTGCTCGACTCGATTGTGAACATCATATGAAGAAGGTAAGGTAATTGTTATGTTTTTTGTTTTGTTTATGTGGGTGTTTTAGCCAATTCTTTTAGAACCCTGATTCAACATTTTTATAAGAAAAAAGTTTATAAATATTCCAAGGGATTGAAATCAAAAACAGGTAAGTTTGTGCCCATTTTAGTGGGGACAATGAACAATGCTGTAAAATATATGAGAATTTTAAAGCCTTCATAACATGCTTTTGTTCAAATTTTGCTGTACATGTGTGTTGTGTTGTTGAATTCATTATCTTATCTTCTTAGTTGATATAGTTAGTTTTTGTTTTCTGATTTTAATATAGAACCCAATGTTATTTCTTTTAAGATCTGAATCTTAGACGATTAAGTATGTACACTTGATTCGTAGCACCGATGAAGGTATACATACTGGATGCATTCCAACAATATCAAGCAAGCCACCTTCTTTGGGGTCATTGAGGACAGACAAATTAATTTCTTTTTAAGCTTTCCAAAACCTTATGTCAGAATCATTGAGTTGTTATACACGAGTTGTCTACAAAAGTTCGTCTTCTCAACCAACATCGGTATGACACCCGCTCCCTCTTAAATCATTATGCGTAGTAGGGAAACAGATGTGCTAATTGTCAAGCTATGCAAATGTTGTTTCTCTCGAATCCTGAATACTTGGAATAATGAGTAATTTGACGTTATTCTAGCATCGATGAAAACACGCTTGACTCATTCTAACAAATCTAAACAATAATATATGATCTTGGAAGTGATTGTCTATAAAAGTTAGTCGTTTCCACTAATTAGCGTACTTCACTCTCGGTCAAGCTGTACCATTTAAGGTTGATGAGTTGTATTCGGGCATGAGACGGTGTATGAGATTGAAAAACTATATTTCTCGGGTATTGGTGATGCGCGGCCTTCATTAGCCGAACCACATACCAAAAAAAAAAAATAAAAATTAATCCATTGTCTTGTAACACATCATTCTATATATTATCTTCAATATGGGGGATGACTTTCTCTTGCAACAACGCCTGCTTGCGGTGCGCACATATAAAAATATGACTTTCTCTTGCAACACGTGGTTCCAAACAATGTTAAAAAAAGTATGATTTTGTTGCCACTTAATTCAAGACACTAAAGTTTAGCAGCAAAACACTAAAAGATTAGCAGGTTACTCAATTTTCAAAATCAACCCAAAAATACCCACTTCTCAATTTCTCATCATCACATTTACATTTTAAGAAAGAGAAAAAAAAAATCACATTAACAAAGTGGCATTTGTTCTTGATACAATAAGGTGCATTTCTTATTTCTACAACCCTTGGTTAAGCTGGCAATGAGTTTAACACTGCTCTTACTATTTAAGGGAAAATAAAAACAAAATTATATGCTCTTGAACATCCAAGTTAATCAAGGGCCGGTCCAAGGTAAAAGAAATCAACTAAAATTCAAATTTGCTCTTAACAAGTAAGCCAAATGTGCTCTTAAACAAACGAATAATTGGACTTTTATTATAAAATTGCAAAAATAAATGATTATCGTTGAGACTATTTATTAAGCTACAACTAAGTTAAAAGAGAGAATGAAAATAAGTAAATAATAATAATTTTAATATAAACATGATCACACGAAATTTCCATAGAACTTAAATCTCTTTAAATACTTGCTTTTAAGCATTCTTATGTTTCACAAATATTCTACTACCAATATGATCAACTCTCAATAACTTTCTTTATCTAACAAATACGTACGGTAACACCTTTTAGTAAAATAAAATATAAAACATATCAACTTAATAAAATCATTATAAATTTGGAAATGCAACCAGCACATTTCAGGCATCACTCGATTTTCCATCATCAGATTCAGACCTCCTAATCTTCCAATCCAACGAGTTCTGCGATTACGAACATTTATAACCTAACGGCACTAACGATGAACACACAACAAACATATGCACCGATATTAGCCAACTGAGCATGCAAGACCAAAGAAACGCAAATTCAAACCTGATACTGTGAACTGAAACCAAACCGTGAACTTTAGCCAAAGTTTGCGAGTTGATTTCTCTTTCTCAGGCAAAGCGCGGTACCGACTTTTGACCATATGAATTATTGTAACAATCGAAAATGAAAGCTAGACAAGCTAAAATAAAGGAAAAATAATACATGTTGCATAAGTTAAAAAATTATAAATAGAACTAGGATTTAGGACCCTGTGCTTCACGACGTGACCATTAAACTGAACAAAAAACACAAGTAAAAACATTAAACCACGAACACGTTGTGGGTCGATGCGAATAAGCCTTATCCGGTTACGACATCGAAACTAAACAAAAGAGATTAATAAACATGTCAATGCCAAAATACAACAAATTATCATATGTGAAACAAAAAAAGCACAGCTGCGAACAAACACAAATTCGGTCGGTATCGGCAGTACCAACACAAATCGGTAAACATGAGTTAGTTATTTTAAAGGTGTGGTAACAAACTTCGAAACACAGATATAAAAACATGTGATGATTGGATAATTCTAAATCATGTAAAAAGTTTCGGTCATTTTAAAGACCAACCATAACACATACGAATACAAAGTTTAAGAAAATTTTAACCGACAAATAAAATATGTAAAGCCGACACTTGCCTATGTTAAAGGTTTAAAAATTATAATTTGTTAAATATTATAATTAGTTGAAACAAAAAAAATAAAATAAAGAGAATAAAAACCATCTGATAGTGTACCGATGACCGATCTATGCTGTATTTTTAAAACTTAAAACATAAACTAAAAAAATTAAAAATTAAAAAATTAAAATAAATAGTAAATTGAATAGTAGATTTGTGAGGGAACAAAATCTTCTATTTAATATATATAATAACTAGTGTTTTCCCCTGGCGCAAGGCCGGTAAAACACGGGTAATGGTAAAACACAAGCGTTGATAGTTGACACGAATTCGGTCGCTTGCAATTACGTGCATTATTGTATCAAAATTAAGACAAAAAAAAACAAAAAAATTATAAAATTTGGGGTGGAACAATGGTATGACATTGGTCGGCAATACTGGATCATTTGTAAAACTAGACCGTTATCAATCCCTGGCGTTAAGGCGGTTGAGTCTACGCGAATCCAGTCGGTTTTTGTCATGTTCGTTACGGAACCGGAACTAAAAAGACAAAAATCAACATTTGGTTGGTTTTCGTTACGGTACTGGAACTAAAACAAAACGCGGTGAGTCTACGCGAATTCGGTCAGTTTATGTCGCGTTCAGTACGGTACCGTAACTAAAGCAAAATAATAAAAGATAACAAAACCAAAATTCACATTCAGTAGGTTTTTATTACGTTCATTACGGCCGAAACTAAAAAAAAATAAAAATATAAAAAAAATACTACCAATAAGGTGCCACAAAGTGACTCAATCGAGACTTTGCGACACCAAACTCTTTAATTATATTATATAATAATGAGACACTTAATGGGTTTATTAACATAAGTTTAAGTTAATAATAATTTTGTAATAATTCAAGTCGATGAGACATTATTAGAATGAACTAAGGGTGCCATTAACAAAATAGAAAAATCGGTGTAAATTATTATGAATTAACAAAATAGAAATATAGGGTTTAAACTCATAAATGCACAAGTAAATAAATTCGATACGTTTCCTTGTCTTAAATCTTTATTAGAGAGGTGAGTATGCTATCATGTCTTTATCTTTATTACAAACTAAAAGTGTAAGAGAGAAGAAAGAGAAATTAAAGATTGTTTGGTAAACTTTTATAAATTTACCAAACTATATAGCTAATTTAAATAAATTCTTTTAAAATATATTATAGTCGTTGAACAGCGATTTTCTTCGTCGAAAACAACAACGAAAACCCTGTTCGTTGACATATATTCAAGCCATTTCCTTCACTAGCCATAGAATTTTCAAAACGTTATGTTTAAGCATACATAGCATAACGTGCTTGTTGAATACCCTCCTGGTGCAATACATCTTTTAGACCATGTGAATTAAGTGGGACGCTTTTACAACCCAAAACCCTCTAAAGCGCCGGGAACACCGCCCATCAGGGCGCTTTGAGGGGGGGGGGGGGGGTGGAGCGCTTCTTACACAACGTCAGGTGGGGGAAAGGTGGAGGGAAATTGAGGAATATGATTGGTGAGTTTGTTTTTTCGTTTATTTTGATAATATAATAATAAAGTAATAATAGAGTAATGATTTGGAGGAGCTTTATTCATTACACTCATTTTAGCCATAAAACCCTTTTGGTGATGTGACGTCACATGACGCATAACGCCCCATAAGGGCTCAATTCACTACACGCGGTTTTATAAAATGTTACATAGTGTAGTTTTACGTGTATATATATAAGAGGTGGATGATGATTGGCTCTAATTTATGATCACTGTCACGTGGCACGTCTAGCTTCGTGACATGTACGTGGCGGGTATTGTACACATCATATGAAGAAGGTAAGATAATTGTTATGCATTTTTGTTTATGTGGGTGTTTAGTCAATTCCTTTTGAACCTTGATTCACCATTTAAAAGAATCAAAAGGAAAAGTTTATAAATATTCTGAGTGGTTTAGTGGGGACAAGATCAATGCTGTAAAATATATGAGAAATTCAAAGCCTTCATAACATGCTTTGTTACGCTTTTGCTGTCCATGTGTGTTAATTGTTGAATTTGTTATCCTAGTTGAAATAATTAGTTTTTGTTTGTAAATTTGAGTAAGTGGTCATTAGAATAATCCGATACGTGTGCTTGTAGTCGTGGTAGTATAATAATGCTAACTAAATCCTAAACATTAGACACTAGACACAACTACATTGATATGTGCTAGTTCTTAGCGTTAATAATTGCAGATTTATATTGATAATGATATGTGTTTGGTCTCAATTTTGTTGATACTAAAGTTGTTAGCATCAAAGGTTATAAGCAATATTCTACACTGAAACTATGTGAACATAAATAAGGGCCAAAAAGTGAAAGTGAAAACACGAGTGGGAAATTTTAATGAAATTCTTTAAATAGAACATGTTCACCTAATAAAACTTCAAATATTAGGTGAACAATATAAAAAGTTTCACCCAACTTTTTTACTATTCAGTTAAATAACCTTCAAGAAGTACAAAACTGCTAGAGAGCTATGGGAAGCACTAGAAAATAGATATGAAGGTAATGTGGGGATACGTGCTTCCAAGACAAAGCTGCTAAAAACCCAATTCTCTGTATTCAAGTATTTGAAAAATGAATCACTTGATGATATCATCACAAGATATTATTACTTGATGACCGAACTTAGTAATTACTCCATTGAATACAAGGAAGAGAATAAGATAGGGTAGGGAGAGAAACTTCTTGATGCTCTTCCACCGAAATGGGAAATGTACACTGTTCTGATGAGAGAAGATAAAGACTTTGCCAAGATTGATTTGGAAACAGCGGTCAATAAGTTACGAAATTTTGAACTTAATATGGTTCGGAAGGAGACACCAACTGATCAGGTTCAGGATCTGGGAATGTATGGTGCGAAAGTCACTCAAAGCTCAAGTTCAAAATCAGAATCCTCTGCCTACTACTCAAAGGGAGAATCAAACTCAAACTCAACTAGAGATGGTCATGTGATTCTCAATATGGATGGCGACGTATGTTTCGTAGCTGAGGTAGTAATCCTTCAAAACCTCAAGCCACAACTGGAAATTTCTCGTCAAATGTTCCAAGCTACAACTACTCACAGATGCCCATGAGTGTTAAATCAGCTGAATAGCAGTTTGCTCTCTATGCATCCTTCATTGCATCTTATGAGAACTACATCAAAGGTAAAATAGTCGGACCCTGCAACTTTGGATGAAGACTATGATCAGATCGATGCTGATGATTTGGAAGAGATGGACCTGCAGTGGCAGATGGCTATGATAGTAAGAAGGGTAAGAGATTCATGAAGAAAATGGGTAGAAAGTTCGTTGGAGAAAGACCAGGATTTGATAAATCAAAGGTTCAATGTTACAACTGTCAACAAAATGGTCACTTTGCTAAGGAATGTACAAATGAGAGAGTCGAACGAAGTCAGAACAGGCCTGCACAACAGAATGGGGGAGGTAGTGAGAGATAGGGCTATGGTATCTAGACAGAATGGTGGATACAACTGGAATATACAAGTTGAGGAAGTGTTCGAACAGGCTAATTTGGTAAACATCGAGACTGGAGGAAGTGAGAGGGAGACGGGAGAAAATCAAGCATATATGGCAGAAGTGAACGATCAGCTCTCTGAGGTAAGTTCTGAACTTCATTGTGTACAATGTGAAAATCTGTCTGAACAATTGAAAACAATAACTGATCAGTTTGTTAGTTTGGACACACAATTAAAACGTTAAAAGAAGATC